>NC_134865.1:30727500-30982500 GCF_049852395.1 Peromyscus maniculatus bairdii
GCTCGTGGCTTACTGGTACCTTACATCTTCTTTGTCCTGGCAGCGGCTTCAGGCAGCCTCCCCCTTCCCTTCCTGTTCCCTCAATTCTCCTCTCTGTTAGTCCCACCTATACTTCCTGTCTGGCTACTGTCCAATCAGTGTTTTATTTATTAACACATTTGCCATACAGAATGTCCCACAGCACTGAGCATGTATCCTTGTGGTATGATTGAGCATTCCTTGGGTATATGCCAAAGAGTGGTCTAGCTGGGTCTTGAAGTAGATTGATTCCCAATTTTCTGAGAAACCACCATACTGATTTCCAATGTGGCTGTACAAGCTTGCATTCCCACCAACAGTGGAGAAGAGTTCCCCTTGCTCCACATCTTCTCTAGCATAAGCTGTCTTCAGTGTTTTAGATCTTAGTCATTCTGACAGGTGTAAGATGGTATCTCAGAGTAGTTTTGATTTGTATTTTCCTGATGACTAAGGATTTCAAACAGCTTTCTTAAGTATAAAATGATCACATGTATATTTCTTTCTCTGTGTGGAAAGCCCACCTAAAGCCATGGAAAGCCCAAATTCAAATGACTCGTTGTACAGAGAACATTCCCTGCCACATGCTCTTCTGTGTTTAGGGAAACCACGTAAAAGCATATTTGTGGAAACAAATTTCATGTGGAATAAAAGTTACCTAAATAAATAGTAACCTTGGAAGAGCTTTTATTTTGTGACAAAAGGTACACAATTGGGGCAGTACCTGGAAGGGTGCTCATCATTTTTAGAGCAGCTATGCTAGAGTTTGCTGTCTGGGAGCTGTTCATAGAGGGAGCAGCAGCTGCTGTGATTTATAAAATGTTTATTTCCCATCTTAGACTGAGACCACAGACTCCAAGAGAATGAACTTCAGCTATGCAGGCATTGACTGGTAGAGAGGATGTGTGGAAACTGCAGGGAGAGCGAGGCTTTGAGCTCATGGATTTTGTATACAATTTCTGCCACTTACAGCTTGGACAATCTTGAGTGAAATTTCTTAAGTGAAAACTATTTTAATGGATATTTCAAAGATAAGATATAATAAGCAAGTACATGAAGAGATGTTCAATGTCACTTACTTCCAGTGAATACAATTAAAATTCAAAATGAGAAATTGTTTTGCATCAATTTAGATAGGCATCATGAAAAAAATATAAAACAAGTGTTGGAAAGATTGTAGAGTGTGAGCCTGGCCTAGACTACAGAGTGAATTATAAGGCAGCTGGGCTACATGGAAAGACCTTGTTTTAAAGCATAATATAAATCAGTTTGTGTATCAATAAAATTAGAATCTTCCATCACATGTTTGATAGTTATATTTGACAAAGAGCAAAAATCTTCTACCTCTTATCTCACTGACTGACATAGGCTGTCCATATGTTGGGGGTCAGTGGTCTGTTACTTCTTTGGCAAATTCTTGCTCTAATCTGACTTATATTGGTGTGCAACCTGTCCTATTTCCAGCTATAGGTACTCATCCATAGGCCCAGAATTTAAGGATGGACCTGAGCTATGGAGAATGCTGGCCAACAATGTCTTCTTCCTTTAGAGAGAGAGGAAGTCACAAGAGCAACCAGAGGTCATGTTGGACTAGAGTGAAAAGTTATTGAGAATTTGGCAACATCTCAAATAAAAGGAAAGGGAAAATGAGAGAACTATGTCCCCAGTCTTAGAATTGAGTCTCCAGACCAGGCAGGCCTTACTTAAAGTCAGTTTTGCCTCTTTTCTTTTCAGGTGAATTCCTAATTGTTTCTTTTTTCTTTTTACTGGCTTAGGTAATTGCAGTGTTCATTTATTACAATGGTTGTTGATAGAGTCAGCACTTAATAAACATTAATTTAATTTTCTTTCTTCTTAACACCTACACACATTGCTCTTCCTCAGAACATATGACTTAGTCATGGGCTAATTCTACTATATGCTATTGCTATTGCTTACTGAAGGAAGGAAGGTGTGTGTGTGTGTGTGTGTGTGTGTGTGTGTGTGTGTGTGGTTGGTTGGTTGGTAGTGGCAAGGATCTAATCCATGGAACTGTACATAATAGGCTAGTACTCTGCCACTGCTCTAATCCCCAGCCCTTGTGTTATATTTTAAATAGTACTAAAGCCTAGCTGAGGCAAAGTACCCCAAATTCTAAAAAAGCCTAACTACCTCACCCCAAAAGTCTCTATATCCAGGCATTAAGCATTTATTGGATATCTATTGTATACAAAGCATAGATAAACGATTTTTGTATATAGGGCAAAGATGCCATTAAATCATAAAACTGGTGGTTTACAAATATCCATCCATTCAGAAGAAAAATGTCTCTTTCAAAAATTTGGCTAATGAAGAGTAATTGCTGAGTCTTGAAGAGAAGTGAACTATTCTGATGAACAACATTGTGTTGGCTGTCTAGAAGGCTCTTGAGCCAACTGTCTTTTTCTGAGGAGGCAAAGGGTTTTAGTAGTGAAGCAGGAGTAATGCTGGTGGTTACGTTTCTCATACAACAACTAAGGGAGGAAAGGTTTGTTCTGTGGCCTAGTTCATCACGGTGGGGAAGGCATGGCAGAGGGAAAGGCCTGGAAAACTTCCTGAGACACTGTCCCTACATTAAAAGGGAGAAGGGATAGAGTGAGTGCCAAGAATGTGCAAAGTCCTGGCTTCAGTCATCAGCATCACAGACGTTAAAAACCAGGCAAAAACAGCTAACCATGAACGGACACTTATATATGCTGAGTTTCAGGGGAGGGAGTCAAGTTTCTTCTCAAATGCACCTGATAAGCTAGAAAAGGTAGTCTTAGTGAAGAAAGTGAAATGGGAGGAAGAGGGACCAAGAGAGGACAAACTTGGATATTGATTTGTAGGATCTTAGGAAAAGGAGAATTCCCTGTCCATTGTTTCACAATGGATTTGGTGGACAGGGCCACAGGCACAGTCACCGAGTAATGCAGGCCCAGGGTCATGGGAGAGTTAGCATGGTTTCTATTATCCAGGGCTGAAAATTTAGGATAAAATTGTTTGCATTTGAAGATATCTTTGCTAACAACAAGGGAGTATCCCTAATTCTCTCTGAAGACAGATGTTTGAAGAGGATGCACATGAGCAGGTGTCTCAGCAGATACCACTGAGGAAAGAGGCAGGAGGATTGCCATGGTCATGAGGTTGCAGAGTGAGACTGTCTCAAAATGAAAGAAAAAAAAAGGAGAAAGAAAAATCAAAGACAATTGAGAATCAAGTCATCCCTTCACCTCCATCCTATAAGGCAAAGGAAGAACCTGGAAAGGGGGGTAGTGACTAGAATTAGATCTTTACTCTTCAGTACATTTGGATTTTAAATGGGCACCAAAACAATTCAACAAAATTGGGTTTTATTTCTTACACATCTGATAAGTGAGTTGAGAAACATCTATTTAATGCTAGTTGTAATGTGAAGTAATTGCTATATTTCATCTCTTCGTTTTATCACTTGACTGGTACTTCCTTCAAGAGTGATTTCACAATGATTAATAAAGAAGAGACACTTGCCACAATGTACCCTTCTTTCAAATGATCATATTAATAAACAAAGTGGTTTCATCTGCTTTTGCCGATACTCATTCACTTATGAAAATTGTCTTACAGATATTTCACACCTGAAATGTTGTAAACGAAATATTAATGAAACAATACTACCTTTGCCATCCACCTTTTTTTGCCCATTTTTGTCCAAGTGGAAAGAAATTCACATTTGGAGGAAATTAAAGTAAAATCAACTTTTCCAAGGCAAATGCAATCTCGAGGATTGTTGTTGTTAAGTTATTATTGTTAAGTTGTTATTATGCTAAGTTGTTATCATTGTTAAGTTAAAACTAAATTTGTGTCAATATTCCTTTCAGTCATGCAAACTTTCGAGTTAAGAGATGAAAAAGGATTTTCCCCTGCTATAATTGGTTGAAATGTACTGAACATGAAACATCAAGCAGCTATGAAGGCATCAAATAGAAAACTGCAGCAGAGGAAATCCTTTCAGAGAGGAAACCAAGTATGAAATGGAAATTATTAACATAGACACAGTTAAGGTACATTACATTTCCATCTTAATAACATGATTTGCCATTAATTTACATTGACTTTATAGCAAAGGGTGCCATTACATTGCTTAATGACAAGACAAAGTAGAGAGAAAATCAATTGAATCATGAAAAGTTTATTTTAAAATTTAGACGTCAAGACAGCAAGCTAAGAAACAAACCAAAACAAATGCAAAAATGATACAAAACATTTCAATTTATCCTTCAGGTATTATCATACCATGATGGAAGTTTCATATCTGTTAAATGATGAAAAGAAATCTACCTTATTTAACCTGCTTCATAGTGATCAAATCACCATGAGGTTTGTCTACACACCACATAGTGACAAGAAGGGTGGAGGATTGATCCTCCCACCTCTCATTCCACCACTTTCTATCCTGCTTGGCCATGAATCTTCACTTTGATCCTCGGCACCAATTTCAATACAATTTTCCTTGCAAAAGTAGTTATAAAAGACTGTATGCCCAGGGCCTTGCACATGCCACCGAAGGCTCTGCCACTGAGTACATCTGTAACTCTCCTCCATTTTGTCATTGTTAACTCTTCTAACTGATCAGGATATTGTGTTACAGGGTTGTCTTTGTCAGCTGGGGTTGTCGTCCTTTGTGTGTGTCACCATTCTCATTCTGATGTTATATTCCCTGGAACTTTCTCTTGGGATAGAGAGAGAATTAAATTATGCTCAATATGACCCAAAATTATAACACTTGCTCTCCAAGAACTGAGTCATAGAAAGGAGGGGTTCATCTCGCCATCTCATAATGGCTCTACCTGTGAGCAGCCTGTGAATCATTTGGTGTGTTAGACTTCATATTCTGAGCCTTCCATCTGATTACTATCTATAGGTGCTATTTATCCATTGGATTTCTCTGTTTCTTGAATCATCTTCATATCTATTGAATAATCACTCCTTAATTATTTTAACATGTTTGTGACCTGTGATGATCTGTTTTTATCAACTTGACACAAACTAGAGTCATCTGGGAAGAGGAAATTCAACTGGGAAAAAAGGCCTCCAGCAGATTGGTCTATAGACAAATCTGTGAGGCATTTTCTTAGTAGTGATTGATGTGGGTGGGCCTGACCCACTGCAGGTAATCAGGTGGTCCCAGGTTGTATGAAAAAGCAAGTTGAAGGAACCACAAAAGCAAGCAAGAATGCAGCACTCCTCCATGGCCTCTGCCTCACTTCCTGCCTCTAGGTTCCTGTCTTGAATTCCTACCTTGAAGACCCTTCATGATGTACTGTGTACATGTATGCTAAATAAGCCCTTCCCTCCCCAAGTTGGTTTGGATCATGGTGCTTTTTCACAGCATTAGAAAGCAGACTAGGACATACGCTAACTTCGAAATCAGTTTCTAGTGTCTGGTTTTATCCATTTACTTCCCAAACAAGTGTTTTCTCAACACCCATGTTTTGCTGAAAGCTGGACACTTGTATGTGATATTGTAAAGACTTTGCATTTTGATTTATTGTATTTTTTGTTTTATAGTTTGTAACCTGCTTTTATTTGAACAACAAAAATTGCTTTGTCTTGATTTTCAGATACCAATGCTATTTTACTAAACTATGTGTAATTTATTAAGAGTCACCCTATTGTCCACACAACTTAGAAACTGACTAATAATATAAGTATACACAAAGAAGCACACATTCAAACTTTTATTAAAGTCCTTCTCAACTATTACTTTTTGCCATGCCTTAGATTGTTTCTGAAAGTACTTGTAGTTTTCCAGTGGCTCTGGATTAAGTAACTACTTATTCTTTCTATGGCCCTCTTACTCATAGGGCCTGATAAATTCTGGATTACTTACTGCTTACCAAAGATGTGACTACCACCTCACGGGCAACAGATCATCAATTTCCCTAGTGAAGTTGTTGGTCATTATTATTAATTAGATGATTAATAAACATTTGATTTTACTTTCTGTCTAATCAGACCCTGCCTTCTGCCAGGGGTAGATACTCTTTGTTTCTCAGCCAGTCCAGCTTAGTAAAATCAGAGAGACAATAAAGTTGGGAACAGGGTGTCAGTGAGGCAAAGCCCAACCACAGACTCCCACAGTTACTATGACATCTAGCAACTTCCATGTCCGAAACTCATGATGACATACTTTGCTTTGGGCAAACTGTAGAAACTTGAAAGCAATATAATGGGCATTTTCTACTTTTTTTTAAATTTTCCACTAGTTATTTTGGGGAGGGGGTTTCTGGACAGGAATGGCTTGTTCTTTTACTTTGGGAAACATTTACTTCTGAAACAATTTTAAGTTTATGGAAGTGTTGCAAAGCTAATACAGAGTGCCTGTATCTTTCTTATTCTTCTTTCTCTGAAGCGAGTGCTTTATGCACCAACAGAATTAAGAAATTAGCCTTTGCACAATCTTTGGGCTTTATCTGAATTCCTTTTCCAGGACTGAATCCAGGGTCTTAAATGTTGTAATTTCTTTTCCTGTCTCCTTCGTTTCCAATATGTGATAGTACTTCAGTTATAAGAGATCTTGGTGCTTTTGTAAAGTACAGGTCAGTTTTATGGACTATTCCTTATTTTGGGTTTTCTTATGACTTGGTGATGCTGTGGAATCTTGAGAGGGTTCAGAGAGGCAGAGGGCCTTTCTTAGGCCCTCATTGTGGAGGGGATGATGTCAACTGGGCTTCTCAAAGCTGATGCTTACCATGACAGTTTTGATGGTAGCCAGTGTCTGCCAGATTTCACTGATACAGGTTTTCCATCTTTTCTCTTTCCAGGCTTGATCTGTTAAGAATGAATCACTTCAATTATGCTGCACTTTTCCTGGAAGGAGGAGTTACATTAAAACTGATAGGAATTAACAAAAAATTTTTATGAGAGATAAATTAGTTTTCTGCACTTAAAGTTTCTCCTTAAAGTTTTGTTCACTAGTATTAGCATTTGTCTTTGGGTCATGGCTACAGAAAGTGTTATTGTGGTGTCTCAATGGTGATTTAAAAATAATTACAAATTCTTTCAATACTTATTGTTTGGAATTCTGCCAAAGGGAAATCATTTCTTTTCTTGTATCATTAATTTCACAGCATCATTTCTACTTTGTTAAGCAACTTTCCCCTTAAAGAGTCAGTGAAATGTTCCTGCCAAAAGTCTGTACTTTTGATCAGTACACCACAATATTCCCAGCATATACTTCATCTATGTCCAATATGGAGTATTACAGTTTTGTTTTCTTTAGGAAAGTGCTTATATTAGAAATTGAATTTTGTTCCCCAACAAGATAATCCTTACTATTTCAGAATATGATTTTATTTGTAAGTGGACCATAGACTATGCTACCAGTCTAGATGGGATCATGCGGGAATGTCAATCACTCTGAGAGGTATCTTTAGAATACACAGAGATACACAAAGAGAATCCATCACTGCCAACTAAGTAAAAAGTAGACTAATGCATTTGTGATTACCCATGTCCCACCAGAAACTGGGAAGAAGAAAAGTCAGATTCCCCTTTATCTATTTACAAAGAACGTAGTTCTCCTGACACCTTAATCTTAGGGTTTTAACCTCCAAAACTATATTTCTACCTTTTTAAGTCACTTGGCTTGTCGCATTTTGTTACAGCCATCCAGAAAACACATACAGGACAGGACCATTTAGAGCAAAAAGTAAAAAGTTAAGTTGGTTTCATAGTCAGAGCACAAAATTCCAAATTTAAATTTTGTTAAATGCCCCAAGTTTTAGGAAAAAATTTAGAGAAAGTCTGGTCTTTTTTAGGCAAAGAATTTAATTTAAAAGATTAGTTACTAAATTCAGATCTGTCATATTTATATGTCTGTCAGTGAGAATATCTTTTAAAAATACAGATTTTAGATTTGTGGTACAGAGAACTCTTATGATGTGGACTTGAAATTACAGTTAGATAGAAGGTTGTGTTCCCATTGACATCATGTAAATCAACACATTAACTGGAGTGTTAACTAGTAAATTAGAATCCCTTTAAAAACAAAATATTATTCATGTAATACAGCTTTTTTTCAATATGTATATAATGGTAGAACTAGGGAAAGTCAAAAGAAACAGCAAAATGCAAATTTTCAAAGACAAATTTATAAATTAGTTATTACTAATTCTAATCACTAAACAATTCGATCATTAAATTATCTGTTCTTTAGTTTGATCCATTCAGTGGTTACCTAGTAAGTACCAGGCATTGTATTAGAAGCTGGTAATACAAATACACACAAAATGACCTCAAGTTCTTCACTAATTCAAAAGGAACTCAAAGGAGAAAAGCAGAGTCCTCAATGCTTGCTGTAATGTGATGTCTGCGCCTGTACACATCACACCCTTCATTTCAGCTAAAATTAAAACCAAACCAAGAACACTCTATATACCAGGGAACCTCATCAAAGTCGATGCTGTATGAATGAAGCTAAAAGAGCAACCAAAATGGATTAAGTTAAATAATGATTTGAAGTTCGTTTCAATTCAGGTTGTTCTGATGTTGGCAATATGATAGCACATAGTGTGCAATGGTGTGAAGTTAAAAAGGGTCCAATGAATGCAGGTTTATCCAGACAACAGAGAGAGAAGCACAGAAGGGAAAGCAATGTGTGTGTGTGTGTGTGTGTGTGTGTGTGTGTGTGTGTGTGTGTGTGTGTGTGTGTCTGTGTCTGAGAAAAATGTGGCAGGAGAGAAAATATATGGTAGCCAGGGTTTGATAAAGCAAAGTGTGGGTGGCCGTTTGGACACTAGTTAGACTTGAATGAGGGCTAGTTCCCAAGAGCCAGGGAACATCTTAGAAGAAGAGGTGGAAGCATGCCAGAGCTGGAGGATGGGAAGCAGTGCTTTGGAAAGCTGCTTTCTGCACATTGTATGGCAGTTGTTCTCGTGAACTCAAAGCCGCAATGGCTACCTGCTCAAGACATAACACCAGACTGGATTCAGGAACATTCCATCTTGGAGTCAAGAATAGAGGGGCTAATTCATAGGGTCCAAACCCTCCCTGAGGAGCCACAGTAAGTTAAGGGCTGCTAGGAGAAGAAGGAGTCATATTTCTCAATGATAGCCACTGGTAAATTGCCCTTGATCAAGTAAATAATTCCCGACCCACACTCATAGAGACAACTCTAATTAAATGCAGTTGCCTAGAAACAAAGAAAAAGGACTTGAAAAGTAGGAGGGGGACTTGTTGGGAAGGAGGGGCTTGGTGGTAAGGGGAAGGAGATAAGACATGCTAATGAAGGAGACAGACAATCAAAGTATTATATATATATATAATGAAATAGCTAAAGAATGAAAAAATGAATTAAAGGAGTGAATTATGCAGAAATATAGGTGAGAAGCTTTCCCAGCAAAGCAAATAATAAGTTAAAGTCTTCACGAAAGGGCAGACCAGGGAAGCTGAAATAGAGTAAGCAAGGATGAAGGACAGATGAAGTCAGGCAAGTGGGCAGTCGCGTTGTGCAGGACTCTGCTAGCCATCCTTGGAATTTTTATTTTATTTAAGGAGACAGAAAACTAGTGCAGTATTGGAGAGGAGAATGATGTGATAACCACTGCAATGCTAAAACAAGGATTATTAGGAGGAAATTGATTTTCTCTGGGTATTAAACTCACAGAGAAAAGCCTGAGCATTGATTGTACCTCTCTGTGTAAATGACTGTTTCCCTCCTCTGGTATGTTGAAAACCTTTTATGACATGCACACCACCAACCCTGTCACTAAATCACAGAGCTGGGCTCTGCTTCTCCAAGGCTATGTTTAAACTTGATTATAAGACACGAGATGGTATGATGGCTGTAATAACATCCTAGCATCATTAACCAGGAAAGCAGATGATAATTACTACCCCATCTTGGCATATGCTGTATCATTTTCTGCAAAATATCCATTTGCTGCTTGCTGCTTTGGGAACCCAAATGTATTGGATTTTGGACATCATCATCAAGATGCTATTTTTAGAGTCTGAATATTCTATGCTCTGTGACTGGTAAAGAAACTATGCATTAACTTCCATTTCAGAAAATAGTTTGGGGTATACTTGACTATGATGACTATGGTAATTTCTGTCTTATTTTCTGTCATAAGAGATAAAATGGAAACAAACAGTGGTGTTCTGTATATATAATAAGGCTTCAACTCTTATGATTGTTTAAATAACATCTATGTGGTTTCAACTGTTGTGTGGTATGATACGACAGTGCAGTCAGTGGTGTGGTAGATCAGGTGTTTATGAATGCATGTGAAAGACAGCAAGGGAATTCAGGATGACAGTAGGTTATCCACAAAAGTGCCAGAAAAAACAACCTCAAAAGTTTCTGCATATATTTTATTTATTTACTTTTATCGAGCCTCAACTGTTCTTTTTGAAAAATGACAAAGAGAATAAAATGTAGTTTGTGCACAAAGAATTATTTTTAAAATAGCAAGCTTTTAGGGTTTTTTTTTGCCATTTAATGCAATTAGAATTACAAAATATAGAGTCTATGGTAAAAATAGGAGATGTAATTTCTTCTCTTCCTCTTTCCTATTATAGGTCTGTGAAATAGCATCATTATTTCCCTCATTATAAAAAGTACCCTAAACTTTTTCATAAAAAAGAAAATAAATAAGCAAACTATTCTGCCAGTCACCACAGATTACAGTGACTCTTGGGACTGGGACCTTCCATTGTCTTTATCCACAGCACAATTTCTTAACATAAACACTTTTGGCATTATTACCCAGTTCCATCTTTGTCATGGGAGACTAATCAGTTCATTTCAGCATGACCTCTTCCCACTGGGTACTGGTAGTTAAAATTCCTCCCATTGCTACCTCCCAGTGATGAGAGATAAATTTTCTCCAGATCTATACTTGAAAACTACTGTCTTAAACATTAGTATCCCATAAAGATAAAGCACAGAACAAATTTTCTACACTCAGATTACAACAGATTTGTTTTAATTTTCTTTCTTTCTTTTTTTTTCCAAGACAGGGTTTCTCTGTGTAGCTTTGTGCCTTTCCTGGAACTCACTTGGTAGCCCAGACAGAGTTCCGCCTGGCTCTGCCTCCCGAGTGCTGGGATTAAAGGCGTGCGCCACCATCGCCAGCCATTGCCAGCCATCATCTATTTCACAGTTTCTGCCTAGGATCCCAATAAAGTACTGAAGAAAACGCACGTGAGCATTGGAGAGAAGCTCAGTGGTTAAAGGGGCCTACTGCCCTTTCAAAGGATCAGACCTCAGTTCTCAGCACTCATATCCAGTGGCTCATAGTCATCTGTGATTACAACTCCATGGGCTCTGACACCCTCTTCTGGCCTCTGCAAGCACCTGTACTCATGTGCACGTGTGTGTGTGTGTATGTGTGTGTGCGCGTGTGCGCACACAGTAGAATGCAGGTCCAAGCCCCTACCCCCATGCACCAAGGCTGCACAAGGTGTCACACCTTAGGCAGTAGGCTCCAAAAAGTCAGCTCATGCACCAGAGACGGACCCCTGTAGTGGGGAGATGTTCCAGCTTTGACCTGGAAGTACCACCCCTAGTGAGGCTTCCGGTAACTGCCACGCTTACCTATGAACTGCCTCTGAGCCTGGGCCAAGACAGGAGCCCTTAAGACCCAAGATGCCGGGTCTCTTGGTTTCTGGCAATCCTGGATGCTGGATGGTAGACCTAGTGGAGTTCTCCAGAGAACTCAACTAGACTGCACCTCACCTCTCCTGGATCCTGTAGCCAACCCCTTTACTAGCTGTAAGTTACCCCCAAAATAAACCTCCTTTTTAACCATATGGAGTTGCCTTAATAAATCCTCCAGCAGATCCTGATCCTCCTGCCTGGGGGCCTCACCAACAGTTCAAGCTAAACAACTGTCTCACGTATCCAGAGGGCTGGTCCAGTCCCATGGGGGCTCCATAGCTATTGGTCCATAGTTCATGAGTTTCCACTAGTTTGATTGGCCATTTCTGTATGTTTTCCCATCATGATCTTGATGTCCTTTGCTTATAGAATCCCTCCTCTCTATCATTGATTGGACTCCTGGAGCTCCTCGGCCTGAAGCCCGGCCATGGATCTCTGCATCTGCTTCCATCAGTAACTGGATAAAGGCTCTATGATGACAGTTAGGGTATTCACTAATCTGGTTACTGGAGTAGATCAGTTCAGGCACCCTCTCGACTATTGCTAAGGTGGAGTCATCTTTTTGAATTCCTGAGAACTTCTCTAGTACCCTATTTCTCCCTATGCCCATGATGTCTTCATTTATCATGGTATCTCTTTCCTTGCTCTTCCACTCTGTCCCTATTCCAGCTTGAACCTCCCATTTCCTTATGTTCTCATCCCCCATTCCTTGTCCTCCATTATTCTCCTTTACCCCCAGTTTGCTCATGTACATCTCATCTATTTCTCCTTCCCTGGGCTATCTATGTGTCTTAGGGTCCTGCTTGTTAGCTAGCTTCTCTGGAGCTGTGGGTTGTAGTCTGGTTATCCTTTGCTTTACATCTAGTATCCACTTATGAGTGAGTACATACCATGTTTGTCCTTTTGAGTCTGGGTTACCTCACTCAGGATGATATTTTCTAGTTCCATCCATTTGCCTCAAAATTTCATGATATCATTGTTTTAATATCCAAAGCATACATTTGGATATTAAAGATAATCACTTTTTTAACAAAAGTCCTGTTTACTTAATGATGAGATGATTTACATTGTAATATGTATATGTATATGTATATGTATATGTATATGTATATGTATATGTATATGTATATGTATATGTATATGTATGTGTGCATAAATGTACAATGTAGATATTTCCTTTTTGTCTGCCTACCAATAAAGTGTATCTATATATGGAACTAGAAAGATTGGGGTGGAGAGATGGCTCATCCACTAAAGGCTAGACTAACAACCAAAAATAAAAGAACTAGAAAGGTTGCTTTATTTGTTGATTCTTAGTTTAACTCATATATGTAGCTTTAAATTTTGATGTATTATGTAAACAACAGGCACAATGATATATCCACAGGTAGGGCTGTCTTTCATTTCTTGCCCTCCTCCTATTTAGAAGCATCTACTGTTTTTAGAAAGACAATGTCTGGCAAAGGAACTGGCCAAGAACAAAGGGCTGTCAACACTGAACCTCTCTTCTCTCTTCAGTAGCCACACGGCTCTCCCAAACACAGAGCTTCTTCTGCAGACCATGGGATTTCTGTGCTAGAATAGGCACAATAATTGGACGGAAAACTGAAATGTACTTGTGGGTTTGTCATTTTTAGTAACCATGACGATGAAGACCAGTGTAGCATTTTAATAGCACTACACGGGAGTTTGGGAAAAGTCTTGTTTGTTGTGGAGCTTGACTACTATCATGGTGCTGCACTTGGAATATCAACACTTTGCTGCTGAGCACTTGTGCGTTAAAAGATTGGCTATTTTTTCACCGCATTTCTCCAAAAGTATAAGCCATTACCTGAAACATAGGTAAAAGACTTTTAGAGAGTACAATAGTTAAAAATGAGCCTTTAAAAACAAATGTTGGAGAAGAGGGACAGAAATATACTGACATAAGTATACAGAATTAAATCGAACTTCTTCAAAATCAAGTACAAATATAAAATTATTCTTTAATCTGAGATTACATGGAAAGTTAAGAATAGCATTTTGAAAATAACATTGATGAAATTATCTCATTTTTATAAAGTTTTTTTTCTTTTATTAAAAATGTATAGTTTGTTTCTTAATGAGAGCCAGAAAGGGTATGGATTCAGGTAAGAGGGGAGGTGAGGAGGACCTCAGAGTTGGGGAGGGGAAACTGTACTCAGAATATATTGCATGAAAAGGCGTATTTTAAATAAAAGAAAAAAGTATATAGGAATAAAACAAGCCTGTTTTGGCATGTCTGTTGGTATGGTCCTTGTTCAGTTTGTGTTTAGGCAGTCATGTTGTGGAGACTTTGGATGTAGCTTCTGAGGTTACTAGGAGACACAATCTCATGCAAACTCCCTGTTCCTCTTTCTCTTTCAGTCTTTCTGGCCCTGTTTCACTGTGTTCCCCGAGTCTTAGTTGCAGGAGTGCTTTGTAAATGTAGCCATTGGGCTCCATAGCTCTGCATTCTGACTGGTGTGGTTTTTCTGCAGTGGTCTCAGACTGTTGCAAAGAGAAGTTCCTTTGATGTTGGGTAAAGACTACAGGTATCACCGAGTAGAAGGACAAATGGTTAGATTGGTGTTAGGGATTATGCTGGCTTAGTAAACTGGTTGTAGATTCTCCTTCAATATCCATGACTTCACTAGTCTCACGAAACAACAGAGAACAAGAGAAATCCCATCTTAAGCAAGGTGGACAGTGAGGCAGATATTTGAGTTTGTCCTCTGACTTGCAGAGTGTTCTTGTTTGGTGAACATTGACTTGAAATATTAATGAAAAATAATAATAATTGAGACTTCAGAAAAATTTTACAGGATTTTATATAATCTATCCATATATATTTTTCATGTTATTTTGTGTTTATTTTATATTTTGACATTTTTATAGCTTTATAAGCCTTTTCTCATTAATTTATCCTCATATACTACATCCCGACTGCAATTTCCCATCCCTCCTTCCCTCCCAGTCCTCCCCACATTCACTCCTCTTCCATTTCACTTCAGAAAAGGGCAGGCCTCCCAGGGATATCAACCAAACATGGCATTGTAGTGGATAGCCATTCCAGCTTTGGTCTGGAAGTTCCAACCCCCATTGAGGTTTTGGTAACTATCACACCCACAAGGTGGGGCCAGAGGAAGGCCTGAAGATCCAAGATAGGGACATGCCGTGCTCTTCCTGCTGGGAGCCTGGACGCTAGAGGTGGACAGAGGAGAGTTCTGCAGAGAACATCGCTGGACTACTGCTGCGTCTTTCCCAGAACCCTCAACCTACCTCTTCCTTCATTTGTAAGTTATGCCATTAAATAAATCTCCTTTTAACTACGTGGAGTGGCCTTAATAATTTCACCAATATCTGGCACTCACGTGGGGCAAATTCCAAAGGTCTGGGCAGCTCCCAACCTTAGCCTCCTCCCCAGCTGGCAGGTACCTAAACCCACCTGCAAAGTTCCATATAACCAGGGAACACCTACATGGCTCCATTCCCAAAAAAAGGGAGCAGCTAGTCCGATCTCAGTTCCCTAGCTTAGCCCCAAGACCAGTGAAAAACCACTGTGAGTGAGGCATTCCCCTGCTCCAAGTGCCAGTTCTCCGCCATCTGGATTCTGCTTTCATCTGTAGTCTGCCAAGGCCGCCAGCAGGCCCTGCTTTGGAGCTGTACCAATGCCACTTTCTGGCTGAAAAGTCCTACACCCCCAGAACCGCAGAAAGGTAAGCTAGTGTCTTATTTCAAGTAAAAGTACTTGATAATTTTATATTTTAAAATTGACCAACAAATTTTGAGTAATTCTTATAATATGGCCGACAACATTATCTCACAAGAATTTAAAAACCTTTTTGCCTGTATGATGAATGACATTCTCCTGGAAATATATGACCTTCCTCAGGCATATTTGGCCTGTACCATTCATTGTAATAATTCACACAGTGTTCAAACACTGGTTTAAGAACAAAGATGAGTCATTATTGGGACTGATACAGGCTTTCAAAGATAGCAATGAAGGCTTACAGAAAAAGATTCTCTTTCTGGAATCTGCTTTAAAAGATAGCAATGAAGGCTTACAAGAAAAGATTCTTTCTCTGGAATCTGCTAATCAGGATTTACAAAACAGGCTTGTACCCAAAATTGATTTTATTGATAATAAATATGAATATTTAATGGAGAGAACACTAACTCTCCAGAGTGAAGTTGTGGCTACTCAGACACTATATAAGGAAGAAAAATTATCATTAATTGATAAGATAAGGTCCATGGAATCATGTGATTCTGAGAAACATAAAAACTTCTATGATTCCATGAGAAATCTGGAGTTCCTTGCAAGAGAGGAGGTTCACTCCTTAGAACAGACCCTAGGTGCTCATTTGCAAGCCCTAGAAGAAACTCTCAGTAAACATGACAAGGGACCTAATAAGCAGAAGGGCAAGACCTCAGGGGTTGTAACATCTGAAAATGGCTCTCATACAATGGCTTATCCTGTTATCATCCATGAGAAACCAGCAGATGACACACACCCTGAACCATATAAAACATATACATTACAACCAATTTCAACAAGGGACTTTAAAAATATAAAGTAAGCAGTAGTTACGTATGGGATACACTCCACATACATAAAACAGATGTTAAATTCGTGGTCTACCTCACAAAGAATCATTCCAGATGACTGGCATCAGTTAATTTCAGCTGTTCTAAAATATAGCCAGCAGTTACAGTGGAAAAGCTGGTTGAGAGAAGAGGCAAAAAATTTAGAACAACAAGGTAAAATCAGAGGTTTTGTGATCTCCCAAGATCAAATACTTGGTGAGGGATGTTTCGCTGACAGGAATGTACAAGCCACTTATGATGAGCATACAATATCTCTATGCTGTACAGCAGCTCTAAATGCTTGGGAAAAAATTCCAGAACCTGGAAAACCAACTGAGGTATACACAAAGATATTTCAGGGACCGCATGGACCCTTCACCGATTTTTTACAAAGGCTGAACATAGCTATAACAAAAGCTGTATCAGATAAAGAATTAAGAAAAGTATTAACTGAGTTTTTGGCATTCAACAATGCTAATACAGAATGCAGAAGAATACTTACACCATTAAAGATCAGATCAGCTCCTTTGGAAGAATGGATTCAGTATACTAATGGTGTTGAGTCTCTTAACTACAGTAATGAGGCTTGGATAGGAGAGACAAATCCCAGAGGTGAAAGAAGGCCCCGTGGTACCAGATGTTTTAAATGTGGTACACCAGGTCATATAAGTAAAAACCAGGTCATATAAGTAAAAACTGTACATGGGTTACTCCTAGAACTAATACTCCTTTTAGGAATAGCCTAAACAGGAGATCCCAACCACCTCCTGGATTATGTAGAAGGTGTGGCAAAGGCCGACATTGAACCAGTGAGTGCAGATCAAAAACAGATATACAAGGCAACCCTTTACTGGTGGGAAATGCCTCAGGGGGCCTCTTGCAGGCCCCCAAATCAAACGTAGTACGAACATTCCCAGACACT
This sequence comes from Peromyscus maniculatus bairdii, assembly GCF_049852395.1. Classification (NCBI taxonomy): domain Eukaryota; kingdom Metazoa; phylum Chordata; class Mammalia; order Rodentia; family Cricetidae; genus Peromyscus; species Peromyscus maniculatus. The sequence continues at coordinate 30,744,672 of NC_134865.1, forward strand.
GTGGAAGAAATTCCTTTTCAGGACAACTGAATAAACCAATGCCTAATGTAAAAACTGATATTGCACTGGATGATGAAACAGCTCTAATAGATGGATCACAGTTTACAAAGAACACTATAAAACAAATATTTTGGCAGACTTCCATAAATGAATAAAGACCAAAACTTAGCCGGGCAGTGGTGGCGCACACCTTTAACCCCAGCACTCAGAAGGCAGAGCCAGGCGGGTCTCTGTGAGTTCGAGGCCAGCCTGGTCTACAAAGTGAGTTCCAGGAAAGGCACAAAGCTACACAGAGAAACCCAGTCTCAAAAAAAAAAACAAAAAACAAAAAACAAAACAAAACAAAAAAAAGACCCAAACTTAGAATTCGAATTAATGGCCTGGTTCTGGAGGGCCTGGTAGACACAGGTGCAGATGTGACTATAATTACACCAAAATCATGGCATCTGAATTGGCCTCTTCAAGAGGTAGATGTCCAACTTTTAGGGATTGGCACCCTATCTCAGATAAAACAGAGTTCGAGATGGGTTGAATGCATAGGGCCAGAAGGACAGAGAGGAAGGCTGAAGCCATATGTAGCAAATGTAGTAGTAAATCTTTGGGGCCGAGATCTGTTACAACAGTGGAATACCCAGTTTAAATTTCCTACACTCTCAGAAAAGGAATACAGACCAATGCATGTTTCTAGGAATAATATCATAACATGCTATAAAAAACAGTCACCAACGATTCAGGCTGTATACAAACAGAGCACAACTGCTGTTGAACTCTCAGAAGTACCAACTGCCTTACCTTTAAAATGGCTAACTAATAAACCTGTCTGGGTTGGACAATGGCCCTTGACAAAAGAGAAGCTACAGGCTTTAGAACAGCTGGTTCAAGAGCAGTTAAATGCTCAACACATTGAAGAATCTACCAGCCCTTGGAATTCTCCTGTATTTGTTATTAAAAATTGGAGAATGCTGGTAATTGGAGAATGCTGACAGGTCTGAAAGCTATTAATAAAGTAATTCAGCCAATGGGCTCCCTACAGACTGGGATGCCCTTGCCCTCTCTGCTACCCAAAGAATGGCCTATAATAGTTATTGACTTAAAAGACTGTTTCTTTACCATACCCTTACAAGAAAATGATAGAGAAAAATTTGCCTTCACAGTACCTAATTATAACAATTCCCAGCCAGTCAAGAGATATCAATGGAAGGTCCTCCCACAGGGAATGTTAAACAGCCCTACTTTGTACCAATACTTTGTGCAGAAACTATTAGAGATAATTCGTGTAAAGTTTCCACAATCCATAATTTATCACTATATGGATGATATCCTATTAGCTGATCCAAAGTTAGATACATTACAAAGCATGTTTGAAGAAGTAAAAAAAGTTTTGCCTTGCTGGGGACTGCAAATTGCTCCTGAAAAAATATAAATAAGAGATTCTATTAATTACTTAGGATATAAGATAGAGCTACCAAAAATTAGACCCCAAAAGGTACAATTAAGGAGAGATTGATTGAAGACTCTTAATGATTTTCAAAAGTTATTAGGAAGCATTTCCAACTTACTGGGTATCATGGGAATACCCAAAGATGGACTACAAAATTTGGCTAATACTCTAGAAGGGGACAAAGAATTAAATAGTCCAAGAGAATTATCAGCTGAAGCTGAGAAGGAATTGGCTCTAGTAGAAAAGACATTTTGAGAAGCACATGTGGATCATGTGTATCCAGAACTTAAATGCATTCTTGTCATATTCCCCTCCAGACATTCCCCAACAGGTATTTTGATGCAGAGGGAAGATATTATATTGGAATGGATATTCCTACCAAGTAAACCAAATAAGAAATTAAAGACTTATATAAAAAAGATCTCTGATTTGATTCAAAAAGGTAAATTAAGACTTCGCCAGTTGACAGGAATGGACCCAGCAGAAATTGTAGTACCTTTAACTAATGAGGAAATTTCATCACTATGGAAAGATAATGAATACTGGCAGAGAGCCTGCAGTAACTTTTTGGGAGAGATTAACAACCACTATCCCAAAAGCAAGAGAATAGAATTCATAAAGAAGACTGAATGGGTCCTTCCTCACATTGTACGACAAAAGCCAATTTCTGGAGTCCTCACATTCTATACGAATTCTGATGCGAATAAATCAGGGAAAGCAAGATATAAATCAGGAGACTTAAGTAAAGTGGTACAAAGTCCATACAACTCTGTACAAAAGGTAGAACTGTATGCCATTCTTATGGTATTGATGGACTTCACAGAACCCCTCAATATAGTCACTGACTCTCAATATGCAGAGAGAGTTGTTTTACATATTGAAATTGCTGAATTTATTCCTGATAATACAGAATTAACTTCATTATTCATACGATTGCAGGAAATCATCAGAAAAAGGGAACATCATATATATATATATATATATATATATATATATATATATATATATATATATATATATATATATAACATATCAGATCCCATACAGGTCTGCCAAAACCTCTAGCACAAGGTAACAATGAGATTGATCAGTTACTAATAGGTAATGTGCTAGAAGCCTCAGAATTTCATAAGAAATACCATATAAATAGCAAAGGTTTGAATAAGGATTTCTCCATCACTTGGCAACAGGCTAAGGATATTGTGAAAAAAATGTCCTACTTGTTCCATCTCTAACCAAACTTCATTACCTGCAGGGAGCAATCCAAAAGGTATACAAAGAAATGAAATTTGTCAGATGGATGTGTTTCATTTTGCAGAATTTGGAAGATTAAAGTATGTACATCATACCATTGACACCTATTCAGGATTTCAATGGGCAACTCCTATGGGTTCTGAAAAGGTTGATTCTGTGATGACATACCTATTAGAAGTTACGGCCAGCATGGGAATACCTGTACAAATTAAGACAGACGATGCCCCAGCATATGTCTCCAATAAAATGAGACAATTCTTTGCTTATTACAATATAAAGCACATTACAGGTATACCACACAATCCCACAGGCCAAGCAGTCATAGAAAGATCCAATCGAACTTTAAAGGAAATGCTAAATAAACAGCAACAGGTAACAATGACTCCTAGAAATAGATTGCATAGTGCTTTATTAACCTTGAATTTTCTCAATGCTGATGAGAAAGGAACAACGGCTGCGGAGAGACATTGGACAACAGACAAAACTCCTGAGCTAAACCAATCAGTTTATTTCAAGGATGTGCTGACCTCAGAATGGAAACCTGGATATGTTCTACATTGGGGAAGGGGTTTTGCCTTTGTTTCTGCAAGAGAAGAAAAGCTATGGATACCAACAAAATTAATAAAAATTTGATTCAAACAGGAAAAACCTCTTGATGAGGAGAAGTAAAAGATCATCCACCAATGTGACATCTCTACAAGTTGTAAGAAAAATTTAACAATCAAAAGTTGGGGTAGGGTTCTGTTTTTGTCTTTCCAAGAAAATGGAAATACCCTTTTCCAGAAATCATAAGGCCTTGGATATCTGGATGTTTATAGCAGAAAGAAAGAATCTATTGGTACCAATCTACACACGGTAAAATCTCACTGTCTAACATCTATCTCTCTAACAATCTAGAAAAGTTGTGGTTCCAATTCAATTATAAGCCAAACTGGCTTTGGAGATGGAATTGGCTCACTCCTTCTCTAAACCCGAGCATATTGCTAAAAGAAAAGGTTGAGAGATTCTTCAGTCCCATATCAGAAGAGCCCTCTGGTGCGAGACAGAAGGAAACCAATAAAAAGGGACCATTGTCTTCAAGATTCTAACTCTCTCCATGCTTACTCTTGATTTCTCAGAATCCGTTCTTACATGCTGTGTCCTCTTTAAGTCCAAACTTTCCATTTTGATAACAAGTAAGTTTTTCCAATAGCAATCTCAGAAGTCTCCAGAAGGAAGATGTGGCCCCAAGAACAACAACTACCCAATCCAGAATGATGCCATGTTAATCATCATCATACTACACTTCTTGCCAGAATTTCAGACAATCTTACCCATTAATCTAAGACTTGCTGCAGAACCTACAATTAGTCTAACTGAGATTTAACTATCTGAGCTTTCTCACAGTACCCAACAGAGATACCCTCACCCCCTAAACAGCAGGAAGCAATTCTAAGAAAACGATGCCCCTTCTCCCTAAGTTTTCATATTTCTCAGGGTTATGGATGATGGTTATAGAGTTGGGGGTGGAAGAAAATGTTAGACTCAGTATTCTCCTTTAAAAAAAAGGAAAAAGAACAAATGAAATGGATAGGTATAAGATATTATGGTAGATTATTGTATATACTCGTAAACAAATTTAGTAAAATAGAAGCCTTAGATAATTTCCACTGTAATTTGCACTGTTATGGATTCTTATATGTTGATACAAATGTAAACTATTTTTATATTCCTGTTTAAGATAATTTATATATTGATATAAACACAGAACTATATTTGTTATAATGTACATATATTTCTACTCTTATTTGAAATATTTGTATATTGATACAAATGTAAATTTATAATTTATATCTGTCATACTTTATGCATGTTCTACTTCTGTTTAGGATATTTGGTATATTGATACATATTTAAGATTATTGTAATACTGCATATCGTACTATATATTCCTACCTCTGTTATAAATATCTTGTGTATTGTCACAATTTTGAAGTCATCGTTCTTTACCATACATTTGCTTATAGATTGTTTACCTTGTTTACACGAAACCTTAGTCCTTAGGTTATTTTGGTAGATAAGACTTATAGATTTATAGTCACCTATGCTTGTCATCTCTATAGTTACATTAGTTAGGTTATCCAGATTTACAGATATGTAGGTCAGATGGACAGGTAATCTTCAAACACTTCATAGACCTAGAGAATATGGCATTTAAATAACTTAGAATTCTGTTGTTGTGAGACACAATTGCTCCTGGCTGCACCAATTTGATTTCGAGAGAATGTTGGGCTTCTAGACATTTCCATTTGAAAGTTTGTCTTCTTGGCACAAAATGGCCTACTGGGCAAAGAACTGCCCTTGCCTCGACTGTTGACAGTATGAATGCAATGCTGTCCTTCCTGGACAAGCGGGACACAAAGAAATAGACCACTGTATTCTGCCAAGACAGGGTAAAATGGTCTGTCAAATACTCTAGGCCTGTAGCCAATTTGAATACACCAACATTGCTGAGAAACATTAGGTGACTGTCCAGGCTGCCAGCTGTCTTGGTCTACTGTTGCAAAATTCCCGAAAGTTGCTTGCATCCATCTACAATTTCTCAGGTACCATTATATTCCTTCTCAGGTCTTTGATGGGATTGAAGATTAGCAGTTATAGTTACAACTTAGTATATATATATATAATATTTTCAATAGAACATATTAAGTATTAGATTCAGGTTCTTTAGGATAGGACACCCTTTGGAATGATCTTTGTAACATACCATTTACCTATGCTCTAGACTTCTCTGGATTTTAGTATGTGTTTTTTGCTTGATATTGTTCGCATTGATTGTAGTTCCATCTTATCGAGGTCATTATCCCTCATTACTCCTGGACAATATTTAATAACCATTCCTTTGTATATAGTCTTGTATTAAGTTAGAACCTTCTTATTTAGACAAAAAGGGGGAGATGTAGTGGGCAGCCATTCCAGCTTTGGTCTGGAAGTTCCAACCCCCATTGAGGTTTTGGTAACTATCACGCCCACAAGGCGGGGCCAGAGGAGGGTCTGAAGACCAGAGATCGGGATGTGCCACGCTCTTGCTGCTGGGAGCTTGGACGCTAGAGGTGGACAGAGGAGGGTTCTCCAGAGAACATCGCCAGACTACTGCTGCGTCTTTCCCAGAACCTTCAACCTACCTATGCCTTCATTTTTAAGTTATGCCATTAAATAAATCTCTTTTTAACTACATGGAGTGGCCTTAATAATTTCACCAATATGACATATCAAGTTGCAATAAGATAAGGCATCTTCCCTCATATTATGGCTGGACAAGGCAACACAGTAGGAGCAAATGGGTTCCAAAAGCAGGCAAAAGCCTCAGAAAAGGGCCCTGCTCCCTCTGTTAGGAGTCCCACAAAACTACCAAGCTACACCATTATAATTTATATGCAGAGGGCCCAGTTTAGATCTATGGAGCCTCTCTGGTTGTTGGTTCAGTCTCAGTGATCCTCTATGAGTCAAGGTTTGTTGATTCAATGGGTTTTCTTGTGGTGTCCTTGACCTTTCTGGCTCCTACAATCTTTCCTTCCCTTCTTCTGCAGGACTCAGAGTTCCACCTAATGTTTAGATGTGGGTCTCTGCATCTGTTTCCATCAATAGCTGGATGGAGGCTCTCTGATGGTAATTATGCCAGGCTCCTGTCTACAAGTGTAGCAGAATAACATTAGGAATCATTTCTTCTTCTCCTTCTCCTTCTCCTTCTCCTTCTCCTCCTCCTCCTCCTCCTTCTTCTTCTTGTTCTCCATCATCATCATCATCATCATCATCATCATCATCATCATCATCATGCCTGGCATGTTTGGTTCTATCCTAGGTCTTTGGGCCATCTGGTGTCTGATTTCTGTCTCTCCATCCATTGTCAGGGATGAGCTTCCTCTTGTGGCATGGGTATGGGTCTCAAGGTGGACCAGTCATTGGTTGGCCACTCCCACAATTTCTGTGCCACCTTTTCCCCGCCACATCTTTCAGGCAGGACAAACTGTAGGTTGAAGGTTTTGTGCCTGGGTTGGCATCACAATTCTACCACTGAAAGTCTTGTCTGGTTACAGAAGATGGCCAGTTCAGGCTCTGTAGCTCCCATTACTAGGAGTCTCAGCTTGGGTCACCCTCATAGACTCCTGGGAATTTCCATTGTTACATTTCCATCTTGCCTCTGAATTTCCCCCAATCCAATCATCTCTCTCTCAGTACTCTCTCCTTCCATCCGTCCCCCCCACCTGATACCTCCTTTTCCTTTCCCCACCCACAACCAGTTTACCTTAAATATCTTTTCTATTTCCCCTTCCCAGGGAGATTCATGCATCTCCCTTGAACCCTCCTTGTTACTTAGCTTCTTTGGGTTGGTGAATTGTAGCATGATTACCCCTTCCATTACAGTTAATACCCACTTATAAGTTAGTAAATACTATGTTTGTCTTTCTGGGTCTGGGTTATCTCACTCAAGATGATTTTTTTTTTTTGTAATAGTTCCAAGTGTGGTGGTTTGAAAGAAAATGGCTCCCAAAGGGAGTTTCATGTGGTCCCATTTTTTGATTGTTGACCTTAGTGTCTATACCACTGGTGTTCTGTTCAGGAATTTGTCTCTTGTGCTGATGTGTTCAAGGCTATTATTCCCCACTTTCTCTTCTATCAGGTTCAGTGTTTCTAGATTTATGTTGAGGGCTTTGATCCACTTGGATTTGAGTTTTGTACAGGGTGATACATGTGGTGGTAATCTAATTGTACTGAAATGTGATTTTGATTGTATGTTAATAAATAAAGTTGCCTGGGAGTCAGAGTTATTAGAGCCATAGAAAGAGCATGGCGGTGGTGGCACACGCCTTTAATCCCATAGATCTCTGTGTGTTCAGGGATACAGCCAGCATTGGAGACATGCGCCTTTAAGACCTAGAGGGCTGTACATACAGACAGTGATGAGGCAGTCACATGTTTGGGTTTACAACCAATGAGAAGGCAGAATGACTTTGAAACGATTTACACACAGGAAATAGCTCTCTTTCAGGAAGCTGGGACACCGCAGGCGCAGGCGGAAGGGTGAGATTTTAGCTCTGAGCTCTGACTTCTGGCTTTCTCTTTTACATTGTTTCTGTGTTTCTTATTTAATAAGACTGTTGGATACATCTACAGATACATATGGATCTCTTTGCATTCTTCTACATGCAGACATCCAGTTAGACCAGCACCATTTGTTGAAGTTGCTTTCTTTTTTCCATTGTGTAATTCTGGCTTCCTTATTAAAAGCCAGGAATCTATAGGTATGTGAAGTTACTTCTGGGTCTTCAATTTGATTCCATCATCAGCCTTTCTGTTTTTATATCAATACTACATGGATTTTATTACTATAGCTCCATAGTAGAGCTTGAAATCAGGGATGGTGATATTTCCTCTAGTCCTTTTATTGTATAGGATTGTTTTAGCTATTCTGCGTTTTTGATTTTTCCATATGAAGTTGAGTATTCTTCTTTCAAGGTCTATAAAGAATTGTATTAGAATTTTGATGGAGATTGTGTTGAATCTGTAGTTTGATTTTGGTAAGATGGCCATTTTTACCATGTTAATTCTACTGGTACATGAGCATGGGAGATCTTTCCATCTTCTATATCTTCTTCAATTTCTTTCTTCAGATACTTGAAATTCTTGACATACATGTCCTTCATTTGTTGGCTAGAGTTACCCTAAGATATTTTATATTATTTGTGGCTATTGTGAAGGGTGCTGTTTTCCTGATTTCTTTCTCAGCCCATTTGTCATTTTATATAGGAGGGCTACTGATTTTTTTTAATTAATCTTATATCCAGCCACTGTGCTGAAGGTGTTTATCAGCTGTAGGAGTTCCCTGGTAGAACTCCTTATGTATACTATCATATCATCCACAAGTAAAGATACTTTGACTTCTTCCTTTCAAATTTGTATCCCCATGATGTCATCAGTTGCCTTATTGCTCTTGCTAAGATCTCAAATACTATATTGAATATATATGGAGAGAGTGGACAGTCTTGTCTTGTTCCTGATTTTAGTGGAATTGCTTTGAGTTTCTTTCCATTTAATTTGATTTTGGCCATAGGCTTGCTGCACATTGCCTTTATTATGTTTAGGTATGCCCCTTGTACCTCTGATCTCTCCAAGATTTTTATCATGAAGGAGTGTTGGGTTTTGTCAAAGGCTTTTCCAGCATCGAGTGAGGTGATCATGTGTTTCTTTTTTTTTTCAGTTTGTTTACATGGGGGATTATATCAACAGTTTTTGGTATTTTGAATCATCTGTGCATCTCTGGGATGAAGCCTACTTGATCATGGTGGATAATGTTGTCAGGAACCAAACATGAACCATGGAAAAGTACTAGCTAGGCCAGAGAACAAGCCACAGGCCCTAAACCAGATGCTCCCAAAGATAAAGAACATCTTGCGGTCAGGTAGCATAGCAACAGAACAATGGGCCCTGACCAGTGACCTTATCACCTAGCACAACATCCTGCAGCTTCATGACCTGCACGTCCCCCCTCAGGTACATGTCCACCCTCAGCTGCACGTCCTGCACATCCTGCACCCCTTCCCTCCTTCCTGCCCCTTCCCGCTCCCATGCTATATAAGCCTTGCTGAGGAGAAGAAAATTTGCAGCTTGATCAGAAATCTGTCTTGCTGTCTTCCTTTAGTGTCTCCCATTCCTTTCATTCTCTCCTGCAGGTGGGTCTCCCCTGTTGAGACCCCACTGGCTGGGGCATAATGTCTCTGATGTGTTCTTGGATTTGACTTGCAAATATTTTATTGAGTATTTTTGCATCAATGTTTATGAGCGAACTTGGTCTGTAATTCTCTTTCTTTGTTGAGTCTTTGTGTGGTTTTGGTAATCAGGGTGACTGTGGCCTCATAAAATGAATTTGGCAAAGTTCCCTCTGTTTCTAGTTTGTGGAATAATTTGAGGAGTATTGGTATTAGCTCTTCTTTGAAAGTCTGGTAGAATTCTGCACTGAAACCATCTGGCCCTGGACTTCTTTTGGTTGGCAGACTTTTAATGACTGGTTCTACTTCCTTAAGGGTTATGATCTATTTAAATTGTTTATTTGATCTTGATTTAACTTGGAAGCTGGCATCTATCAAGAAAATTGTCCATTTCTTTTAGATTTTCTACTTTTGTGAAGTGCAGGACCTTGAAGTATGACCTGATGATTGGGTTTCTTCAGTGTCTGTTGTGTTTTCATTTATGATTTTGTTAATTTGCATATTTTCTCTCTGCCTTTTAGTTAGTTTGGATAAGGGTTTGTCTGTCTTGTTGATTTTGTCAAATTGCCAAGTCTTTGTTACATTGATTCTTTGTTTTGTTGTCTTTGTTTCTATTTTGTTGATTTCAGCCCATAGTTTGATTATTTCCTATTGACTAGTCCTCCTGTGTACATGTGCTTCTTTTGTTCTAGAGCTTTCTGGTGTGCTGTCAAGTTGCTAGTGTGAGATCTCTCTAATTTCTTTATACAGGCACTTAGTGCTGTGAACTTTCCTCTTAGCACCACTTTCATTGTGTTCCATAAGTTTAGGTAGGTAGTACATTCATTTTCATTGAATTGTGGGACGTCTTTGATTTCTTTCTTTATTTCTGCCTTAACCCAGTAGTCATTAAGTAGAGAGTTGTACAGTATCTATAAGTTTGTAGGCTTTCTGTTGGTGAATTCTAGCTTTAAGCCATGGTGGTCTGATATAATATAGGGGACTATTTCAATTTTCTTGTATATGTTGAGACTTGCTTTGTGACTGAATATATGAAAATTTTGGAGAAAGTTTGTTGAGTGGCTGAGAAGAAGAAGGTAATATTCTTCTGTGTTTTGGTGAAATGGTCTAAAGATATCTGTTAGGTCCATTTGAGTTATAATGTCTTTTAGCTTCTTTATTTCTCTGTTTAGTTTTGTTTGGATTTGCTGTCCATTGGTGACAGTGGGGTATTGTGAAGTTACTCACTATTCATGCATGGGGTTCCATGTATGATGTAAGCTTTAGTAATGTTTCTTTACAAATGTGGGTGCTCTTGTATTTGGGGCATAGATATTCAGCATTGAGACATCATCTTGGTGGATTTTTTTTTTTTTTTGATCAGTATGAAGTGTCCTTCCCCATCTCTTTTGATTAATTTTGTTTGGAAGTCTAATGTGTTGGATATTAGAATGGTAATACCATCTTGCTTCTTGGTTCTCTTTGCTTGGAAAATATTTTTCCAAACCTCAACTTGTAGGTAATGTCTATTATTGATGTTGAGGCATGTGTCTTGTATGCAACAGAAGGATGGATCCTGTTTTCATACCCATTCAGTTAGTGTGTCTTTTTATCGGTGAACTTTCATTGATATTGAGAGATACCAATGGCCAGTGGCTGTTATTTCTTGTTATTTTGTTGTTATTGGTGATGGAGATGGTGATGGTGATGGTGATGGTGATGGTGATGGTGATGGTGATGGTGATGGTGTGTGTGTGTGTGTGTGTGTGTGTGTGTGTGTGTGTGTGTGTTCCTTCTTTTGGTTTTGACGTTTTGAGATTATTTCCTGTGTTTTCATGGTTGCAGTTAAACTTCTTGGATTGGAGTTTTCCTTCTATTACCTTCTATAGGGCTAGATTTTTGGATAGACATTGTATAAATTTGGGTTTGGCTTGGGATATCTTATTTTCTCCTTTTATGGTGATTGAAAGTTTTGTTGGGTATAGTAGTTTGGGCTGGAATCTGTGGTGTTAGAGTCTGCAAGACATCTGTTCATGCCTTTTTGGCTTTTAGAGTCTCCACTGAGAAGTAGAGTATAATTCTAATAGGTCAGCTTTTATATGTTACTGTTCTTTTCCTATTGCAGATTTTAGTATTCCTTCTTTGTTCTGAATATTTTGTGCTTTGATTATTATGTGGCGGGCGGGGGGGGGGTGCTTCCTTTTCTAGGTCTAATCTATTTAGTGTTCTGTAAGATTGTTGTACATTTATAGGCATGTCCTTCTTTAGGTTAGGAAAATTTTCTTCTATGGTTTTGTTGAAAATATTTTTCCAGGCCTTTGAGCCAGGAATCTTCTCCTTCTACTCTTATTCCTTTTAGTCCTATTATTCTTAGGTTTGGTGTTTTCATAGGTTCTCAGAATTCCTGGATGCTTTGTGTCATGAACTTTTTAGATTTAATATTTCTTTGACTGGTGTTTCTATTTCTTTCATCATATCTTCAATACCTGAGATTCTCTCTTCTATCTCTTTATTCTACTGGTGGTAATTATTTCCAGAATTCCTTCAGTTTGTGTTTTCTTTATTGCTTCTATTTCCATTTTCAGAGCACGAGCAGTTTCATTCCTTTCCTTCAACTATTTGTTTTCTCTTGGCTTTCTTTAAGGGATTTTGTCATTTCCTTTAATTATTTCTTGGTGTTTTCATGAATTTCCTTAAGGGATTTATTCATTTCCTCCTTAAGGACCTCAATCACCTTCATAAAGTTGGTTTTAGGGTCTTTTGCTTGTGCTTTGTTGTGTTGGAATATTAGGGTTTTTGTAGTAGAATAGCTGGGTTATGTTGGTGACATATTGCCCTGGATGTTGTTTCTTGTGTTCTTAAGCTGACCTCTAGACATCCATGTTTGGGTTAGTTAAAGGTCTAGGTACTGATTACTGAGGTTGTTTTGGTTTGATGGGTATTTTGTCCTTTGGTTCTACTTTTCTCTCTGGTCTTCTAATCTGTGTAGCCTGGGCTTCTCCAAGTCTGTGTACTCTCTGGTAGAGCAGGAATCTCTACCCTAGTTGGAGGCTGGGGACTTCTCCCAGTCTGCAAGGTCTCTAGTAGAGCACAGAGTCTCCATACTATCCATATATTTTTATTAGTAACATTTTATAGAAAAGGTAGCATCACTTTTGACAGGCAAATATGCACTTTTTATACAGGTTTCTGTTTATAATAAATACTTTTAATACTAATGTAGGATGATATTTTGAAGACATTGAGTATATATCAGTCCTATTTATTTATTCAAAATTCCTTATTTGAATTTGTGTGTGTGTGTGTGTGTGTGTGTGTGTGTGTGTGTGTATGTGTGCATGTGCTGGCACGTATAAGTGAATTATGACTTTTTCCATTAATATATCAGGTCAATTTTCACCAAACATTAAGGACTCAAAGTGCTGTGGGCTCTGAGAATGTTAGTTATATGGTCACCAAACTATTCATTCTTTCAGTCTCCCTGTCATGTTCAAGTTAAACTTTCTATTTAGACAACTGTAGGTTCAAACACATGAGAGATTTGCAAACATCTTCAAATCTGTAGCTTGTTTTTTCTCCTAGTTTTAAAAAACAGTTTCACTCTATTTTGGTGATCAATTTTATGCTGACTTGAACAAGTTAATAGATACCCATGTCATCACTAAAACATCTTCTAGGAGTGTGCCCATGACCGTGTTTCCAGGAGAGATTAGCATTTAAATCTGTGGACACATATGAAGATGTACTCACAGACATGTGGTGGACACCATCCATTCATTCAGTTTATATACAACAAAAAGGCTGAAACACAGAAAATTACTCTTTTTTTTTTTTTTTTTTATCTTGGGCATCCCTTTCTACTCTTGGACATACAAACTTGTGGTCCTGGGTCTACAATAGACTGCCCTCAGTAATCAACCACTCATGTCTCCTGGTGAATGGGATAGAATGAAGATGTCAAGGTGATGCTGTGGTGATGGAAAGGACCAGGTGCTTTAAGGTTTGTTTATGTGAAGATAGGAAAGCTTAAATGATGATAAGGAGCAAGTTATTTGAGATGTACAAAAGAATGAAACAAGTTCCAGATTTCTCTCTCACTCTATGCTACTGTTACATTAAGACTCCAACATTTCATAGCCTTAACATCAATCAATGGAATTCTGATAAACTATATTAATCTAACTCTAGCAGAGGACTAAACACCACTATTACTATTATCATAGCTACAAGCTCAGGATTTTAAATTCTCTTTGGTTGTTTTCTAATGACTCATAAGTGTGAATATACTGCCTTTTCTACAATGTGAATTTCAGTACAGATTACAAACAGTGGGAATGCTTATATGTCTAAAACTTATCTCTTTTTATAAACTCAAAAATCTTATAAGCTCCAGGGAGTCGATTTGGATCCACCTCAAACAGGTCAGATGCATTCCTGATAAGTACTGGCATCTCCCCCATCTTTCCCTGATCTTGGGGTTCCCCTCCCTCAATTACCAGGACCTACGAAAAAAATTTCCCCTAAACCTAACTTTATCTCCTGCTTTGAGCATCTTGCCAGGTCCAAGTGGTGTCAGACAGTTCCACAGAGCCCAGACAGCTCCACAGAGCCCAGACAGCGAAGCGAAACAGCCAGATACCCCAGCACTTGGCCAGCATCCCAGATTTCTCAGGTCACCCCAAAGATGCTGACATCCCCAGGTCAGCAGGAAGTAGTCTGGAGAACACAGTGCCCTCATTCCCACCTCACCTGCTACCTCTTTCTAACTCCTCATCTTTTTAAAATAAATAAAAGGGAGGAATGTTAGTATTCAGGCATCTGCACTGGCCTTCCCTTGGGACCTGGCAGGATATGTCATCAGCTATAGCCTCTCCCTATGCACATGTACTTACTAGCATTCAGGCATTATGCTGGCCTGCCCTCAGGGTCCTCAGCTGAAGCCAGTAAGAGCTTCCCCTGTGAGCGTGTGCTTGTCAGTACTCAAGCAGTTATGCTGTCCTGCTCAGGGTCCTGACGGAATATGTCATCAACTACAGTCACTACGTCATTATGTAGTCCCGGCATGCACGTATGATGTCCCCTTATAAAAGATAAGCCCCTCCCATCTTCTACCCCTTCCCTCCTCAGCTCTCGACCCCAGAGGCTGCCTCTGTATCCCTTTCCCTTTTCCCCCAACAAACCTCCCATGTGAGTTCTGTTCTGCTAAACAACATCCCTGGGTTTTCAGCCTTCAAGCTTAGGCCAGATTACATCACCATCTTCCCTGGCTCTTTGGTTTATAGGTGGCACCCATCAGAATCCCATGGTAAAGAACAGGGGATGGAAACTTGCCAGGCACTGTTAGAAAACCTTAAAGGTGAATAGTTTTTCCTTGGTCGAAAGCTAGAAATTTCCTTAGGCCAGTTACCAGTTCAGTCCTTGCTGAAGGCCTGGGATGTCAAAAGGGAAGTCTGGTATTTTGTTATCTCTTGTCCCCTAAATGAACACACCTCCTTGGAGGGCCAGGTCAAGTCTATGAGGGGTCACCTGGCCTGACCAACTCATCTGTCTCCCATGCCTCACCCATTTGTTGCAAAGGCAACATGAAATGGGACTCTTTCCCTCTATTGTCAAATACTTTCACGTTATGAAAACTGGTATATTCTGAAGGGCAGTGACATTATTGAGCAAGAACTATACTTTTAAAGTCATTCTTTTGGGGCTCCTTTACAAGACTGAATTGCACAGCATCAAGAAAACAGTGTTGCTGGAGTTGGAGTGTGTGGTAAAACACAGTCTGTGCTGAGCTCGCTACTCAAGGTACAGTACCCTACATCTGTGTTTAACTGCCTTCTTTCTTTTGGTAGTAGCAATTTGGAAAGTTGCACTGCCAGCCAAACGCCTATTTTCTGCCCACTTTAAAAGAAACAAAGAAGAGCCACCCTAGGACTAGAAATAGAAGCACATGCCAACATTATAAGACATGCCCTGAAGAGGCATCTTTTGGGGCCGTGAACAACACTTGTTTTAAATGCAAAAAAGTAACATCAAAGGTAATTTCCAAGTTAGTATGTTTAGCCCTTTGCCCCTGTTACTGCTTCGAGATGCTCACACTCTAGTCTCCCTTGTTAGTATCAGCTGCTTCTTGGGCTACCTCTCCTCCCCACCATTAATATTCATTATAGCCTGTACCTGTTTTCTGTAATACTCCTCCAAGTCAATGTAGGAGAGATAAAGTATGATTGTGCTGAAAAATACTAATCAAGTACTGAGGGTGTTAAGCCTGATTTTCTTTATCTAGGAGAAGAGGCATTAGATCACAACTGAGCCATGTTCTGATTTCAAGACCCAAGACCTATTTTAGGCAGGAAGGAACAGAACTTTAAGCTCCTCCATGGGACTCCATACCCTGTGTCCAGGCTGCTGTGAATTTGGTTGGTTGTCTGATACAAGGTCTACCTGATTTGCCTGTCTGTGTCATACTTTCCCAGAACTGATTTCTACCTGGTGTGCCTAGCTCTCATGTTAGCTATGGAGTGGAAGTCTAGGCTAGTGTTTGAGGACATTATTGCCTTCCAGAGACTCTTGACCTCTGAGAAACTTCTTTCCTGTTACTTAATTTGCTGTCATGATTTATGCTTTTATACTCAAGTGCTTACACAACTGTCCCATTAGTTACCAGTCACTGGTTAGTGTGTCTACATGCAGGTGGCAGCCAGATTCCTTCCTCCTACCTTTCCCTAAGGGTCAAATTCCAGAGCTGGTCATTTTACCTTCCCAACCCATGGCTGCTTCAAAGTTCTTCATGCAGTGCACTCTGGAGGAGGGTTCTGTTCAGAAAATATGCTGTTTTCATTATTATCTGGGCAAATGACCCATATTTTAGTCATATTTACCCATATTTACTCAGATGGGGTATTTCTTTCTCTTCTTTCTTTTTTCTTTTCCTTTCTTCCTTTTTTTTACAATTGTGCTATTAAAATTGTCATAGACTCTAAATTGCTCTTTTTCCTCAAAGATATTGTGGACTATTGTTTAATTTTGCCAGAGAAGACTTGTCATCATTGTAGCACTAACAGTTCTTGAAATGTACATTAAATATGGTATGCACTTTAATATCTAATTTGGTTTTCTTCAGCACTGGAGAAAAAATCCAGAAAAATCTCATTTTGATCCATATAATTCTCATATCTTTGATCATATAAAATCAGAAATTATCTTTTGTGGAAAGTTAGAAAAACAAACAAACAAACAAATAAAATAATGTGGTGATAATCTAATTGTACTGAATTATTATTTTGATTGTATGTTAATAAATAAAGTTGTCTGGGAGTCAGAGCTATTAGAGCCAAAGCAAGAGTGTGGCGGTGGAGGCACACGCCTTTAATCCCATAGATATCTGTGTGTTCAGGGTCAGAGCTATTAGAGCCATAGCAAGAGTGTGGCGGTGGCGGCACACGCCTTTAATCCCATAAGATCTCTGTGTGTTCAGGGATACAGCCAGCATTGGAGACATATGCCTTTAAGACCTAGGGGGCTGTACATTCAGACAGTGACGAGGCAGTCATGTGTTTGGGTTTACAACCAATGAGAAGGCAGAACAACATACTTTAAAAATACGAACCGACAGGAAGTAGGTCTCTTTTCGCGAAGCTGGGACAGCAGGAGGAAGGGTGAGATTTTAGCTCTGAGCTCTGACTTCTCGGCTTTCTCTTTTACATTGTTTCTGTGTTTCTTATTTAATAAGACGGTTGGTTACATCTACATCTGGCGCCCAACGTGACAAGAATCCATTAAAAACTGCTTGGCTTGGTGGCAGGTCCGCTTTCCCGCAAGGGCGGCAGGCGGCCCGCGGCGGCGGCGGCGGCGGCGGCAGCGGCAGCGGCGGCACACGGCGGGCGATCGGCTTCTTAGTCCGAGCTGCTGGCGTCCTAGTCCGGGTAGCAACTTCTAGCCCGGGCCTAGGTCGGTGAGCAGCTTGCCTAAAGCCGGTGCTACAAACAACTCAGACCTGCCCTGCCGAACAGGGCCCTGCCTATAAAGCCAACGCACGTGGTCGGAGCTTAAGGAAGCCAGACCCAAGCCTTGACTCGGCACAAGAGGGAACACGTGGCTGCATTTAAGCTTTAGCCGGCTACGCTTTCTTGTGCGTTCTCTCTTTCCTCTCTCTCTCTCTCTCTCTCTCTCTCTCTCTCTCTCTCTCTCTCTCTGGATTTACACCTGGGACACTAGGTGGCTGCTTTGAAAATCCCCTCGGATTTCTACTGTTCTACGCAGATTTGGTAAGTCATAATATATCAGATATTTTAAAGGAAACTATCTAAAAGAGAATTTTTTTCCACATTAAAAAACAAATGGGTTTTATGTGTACATTGGAAGAAAATTGGTTTTTGTTCGAAATTTTAGGCAGTCTGGCAATGGAACAACTATATAATATTAGTATTGGTGGAATTATGCACCTCATCACTATAATAATCCACATTTTAATATTTAAAAAGATAGTCAATTTAAGTGCCAGGATAACAGCGTTAGAAGAACTTGTTAAACCTGTAAAAATTCAGACAGAAGAAATTAACAGTGAAGTTGTTTCAAGTCGGGATCATAAGGTTGCAGAAAGAAAGCCTGTTTTCACACAGTCACCCTTAATTTATCCTGTAATAGTACAGCAGATGCCTGATCAAATGGCTACACAAAATACTTGGGCTCCAATTGAAATGTTGGATTTAAAAAGGTTTAAGGAGGCAATAGTATCTTATGGCATGCATTCCCCATATGTAAAGCAAATGTTAAACACTTGGTCAACATATAATAGGATAATACCACAGGACTGGCGGGACCTCGCACAAGGTGTTCTGGAACCCAGCCAGAGACTTCAATTTCTGACTTGGTTTAAGGAGGAGGCTAAAAACATAGAAAAACAATGGAGGGATAAAGGAGTACAAGTTTGCCAAGATCAGCTTATGGGCGAAGGCCAATATGCTTCAGCACAAGCACAATGTTTATATGATGTCCAAACCCTAATTTTATGTCGAACGGCAGCCTTGAATGCATGGGACAAAGTTGAGGAACCAGGAAAAAAATCTGAGTCATTTACAAAGGTGAAGCAAGGCCCAAAAGAGTCTTTTACAGATTTTTTACAAAGACTGGCTTCAGCAGTAAAGAGAACGGTCTCGGATTCAGAAGCTGGTAAGGCAATAATTGAATCTTTGGCCTTTGAGAATGCGAATGCAGCATGCAAAAGAATAATCAGGCCATTAAGGGCAAGATCTGCACCTATGGAAGATTGGATTAGAGAAACAATTAATGTTGAAGCTGATGAGCATGATGATACATGGGTAGGAGAAGTAATTTCAAAAGGTTTGAGGAGTGTTAGATGTTTTGGATGTGGAAAGCAAGGACATTTGAAAAGGGACTGTAGACAGGTCATTTCCAGAAACAATGTTTCTTCAAGGAACAATGGCAACAGAATGCCCCTTCCTTCTGGAGTATGCAGAAGGTGTGGTAAGGGAAAACACTGGACCAACGAATGTAGATCAACAAAGGACAGACAGGGTAATCCTTTGCCTCAGTCTTCGGGAAACTCCCAGAGGGGCCTCAGGCAGGCCCCCAGTGCAAATCCAGTTCAAACCTTTCCGGCAGCCATAGAGGAAATGCCTGCTCTGGAGAGCGATTAAATAACCAAATGACTATTGGAATAAATCATGCTGGTCAGAATGATGAAACAGAGAGAATAGAAAATTCAGGAGAAAACATAAAGAATATTTTTTGGCAAACTTCTATTAATGAACAAAGACCAAAATTAACGATAAAAATAAATGGTATTTTGTTGTCTGGTCTGGTAGACACAGGTGCGGACATTACCATAATTGCACCAGAATTTTGGCATCCAACTTGGCCTCTTCAGGAGGTAAACGTTCAACTGTTAGGAATTGGGACATTATCTCAGGTGAAACAGAGTGCAAGATGGCTCGAATGTATAGGTCCAGAAGGACAGAGAGGAAAATTAAAACCATATGTGGCTAACATAACTATGAACCTGTGGGGTCGAGACTTGTTGCAACAATGGAATACTCAGATTAACATCCCTCCAATCTCAGAAACAAATCATAAACTAGCACATGTTACTGAGAGAAATATTAGAAGATATTGTTCTAATGAGTGGTCACCAGCCATCCATATTATACAAGAACAGGGCACAATAACTGATGATCTTCCAAAGACACCAACAGCTCTACCTTTAAAATGGTTAACAGACAAGCCTGTATGGGTCCAGCAATGGCCTTTAACAACAGAGAAACTCCAGGCTTTAGAAGAGCTGGTAGAAGAACAGTTAAATGCTCAGCATATTGAAGAATCAACCAGCCCTTGGAATTCTCCTGTATTTGTTATTAAAAAGAAATCTGGTAAATGGAGAATGGTAACAGACCTTAGGGCAATTAACAAAGTAATTCAGCCAATGGGTTCTCTACAATCTGGGATGCCTTTGCCTACTCTGTTACCAAAAGGATGGCCTCTCATAGTTATTGATTTAAAAGACTGTTTCTTTTCAATACCCTTACAAGAAAAAGACAGAGAAAGATTTGCTTTTACAGTGCCTACTTATAATAATTCTCAACCGGTTAAAAGATTTCAATGGAGGGTCCTCCCACAGGGAATGTTGAATAGCCCAACTCTGTGCCAATATTTTGTACAACAGCCATTGGAAGTGATACGTAAAAAATTTCCTAAATCTATAATTTATCATTATATGGATGATATTTTACTAGCTGACTCAAATGCAGATACTTTAGAAATAATGTTTGAAGAAGTAAAGAAAATTTTGCCTCGCTGGGGATTACAAATTGCTCCTGAAAAGATACAAAGAGGAGATTCTATTAATTATTTAGGATATAAAATAGAGCTACAAAAAATTAGACCCCAAAAGGTGCAAATTCGGAGAGATAGACTACAGACTCTTAATGACTTTCAAAGATTATTTGGAGATATTTCTCATCTACGAACTATTGTTGGGGTAAAAAATGATGAACTGACTAATTTGTTCAAAACCTTAGAAGGTGACAAGGACTTAAATAGTCCAAGAGAATTATCACCTGAAGCTGAGAAAGAATTAGCCTTGGTAGAAAAGAAAGTGCATGAAGGACACGTGAATCGTATTGATCCAAAGCTGGATTGCATTTTGGTTATCTTACCTTCTAGGCGTTCTCCTACTGGAATATTAATGCAGAGGGAAGATATTATATTGGAATGGATATTTTTACCAAATAAACCAAATAAAAAATTAAAAACTTATGTGGAAAAAATCTCTGACTTGATTTACAAAGGAAAAATGAGACTTCGTCAATTAGCAGGCATAGACCCAGCAGAAATTGTCGTACCATTAACTAAGGAGGACATTGAAAAATTATGGACAGAAAGTGAACCTTGGCAAAGAGCTTGCAGTAATTTTTTGGGAGAAATTAACAGCAAATATCCCAAAAGCAATAGAATTGATCTTATAAAGAGAGCTGATTGGATCTTGCCTCGAATTGTACGGCAAAAACCCATATCTGGAGTTCGTACATTTTATACAGATGCCAACAAAGAAGGAAAGGCAGGTTACAAATCAGAAAATTTAAGTAAAGTGGTTCAAAGTCCGTATAATTCAGTTCAAAAATCAGAATTGTATGCTATTCTGTTGGTATTAATGGATTTCTCAGAACCTCTCAACATAGTAACTGACTCTCAGTATGCTGAAAGAGTGGTGTTACATATTGAGACTGCAGAATTTATCCCTGATGCTTCAGAATTAACTTCACTATTTATTCAATTACAAGATACAATCAGGAAAAGGAATCATCCTTTATATATAACTCACATTCGATCCCATACTGGTCTGCCCGGCCCTCTAGCACAAGGCAATGATGAAATTGATAAATTATTGATAGGAAATGTGCTGGAGGCCTCAGAATTTCATAAAAAACATCACGTTAATAGTAAAGGTTTAAAAAAGGATTTTTCCATAACCTGGCAACAAGCCAAAGAAATAGTAAAGAAATGTCCTACTTGTTCCTTCTACAATCAGACGCCATTACCAGCTGGATGTAACCCAAAGGGTACTCAGAGAAATGAAATCTGGCAGATGGACGTGTTTCACTTTGCAGAATTTGGAAAATTGAAATATGTACACCACACTATCGATACTTATTCAGGATTTCAATGGGCAACTGCTTTGAGTTCTGAAAAAGCTGATTCTGTAATCACTCATTTGCTAGAAGTTATGGCCATCATGGGTATACCTGCACAAATCAAAACTGACAATGCTCCATCATATGTCTCTGTTAAAATGAAACAGTTTTTTGCTTATTACAATATAAAGCATATTACAGGCATACCACATAATCCTACAGGTCAAGCAGTTATAGAAAGATCAAACAGAACTCTAAAGGATATGCTAAATAAACAGAAATGGGTAACAAAAACCCCCAGAAATAGACTGCATAATGCTCTTCTAACTTTGAATTTTCTGAATGCCAATGAGAAAGGAACAACAGCTGCAGAGAGACATTGGATAATAGAAAAAACTACAGAATTAAATCAGCCTATATACTTTAAGGATGTGCTGACCTCAGAATGGAAACCAGGGTATGTATTACATTGGGGACGTGGTTTTGCTTTTGTTTCTACAGGAGAAGATAAGCTGTGGGTACCATCAAAATTGATAAAGGTTCGATTTGAACAAGAGAGACCTCTTAATTAGAGGAGGTGATAGTTCATCAACCAGCATGAACATCCAATTTAAACTAACTTGTATCAATAAAACATGCCTTTTCATTTCATCAGATAATAACTTGCCAAAAAGGAACATCCCCAAAATTAGTCTTGGGGAAAGGTTTTTGTTTTTGTCTTTTAGGAGAATGAAGGTTAAGGAATCTGAAGAACACTGGACAAATGAGACAACTGAAGAAAAGGGACAAATCATCTATCCCAAGAAACAGAGTGAAACGGTGTATGGGTATATATTATCTAAAAAAATTTTATGTCTTCCTAAATGTTTGTTTCTGCTTTTCTCTAAAGATTTAACACTCTTGGTTTTCTAATAGTCCCAGTTCAATTAAAATTTAAAGCTGACTTTGGAGTTGGAGAATGGCTCTCTCCTTCTTTAAAATCAAGCATGTTGTTAAAAGGAAAATGCAAACTCCTTGTATCATGCCAGAATAAGAGCCATCTTCTGCTATGGTACAGGACAAAAGCAAAATTAATTAAGGGACTATTCTATTACTAATCTCAACTCTTTGATTCTATTCTGATTCTTTAAATTTTTCTCAAAGTATAAATTTTATATCAAAATTTACAAGATTAATATATATATATACATTTTAAACTTTGTTAAGATATGAATGGTCACATAGAGTACTAACTAATTCTAGAAAAAAGGCTAGCTGCATATATATGTTTTTGTGTTCGAGTCTCTTATCAGTTTTCTGCAGGAAATCATGGCCAGGCCTAACATCAACTGAAGTCTCCAGAGAGAAGATGGTGCCCCACAACAACAACAATTCCACGTGGACAATAATAATATCATTAAGCTGACAAACATCATCCATAGATCAGCTTTGAACTACAAGGTGCTCAGAGCAAATTTGAGATGACTAGCTGAGATGATCCAGTCTCAAAGACTACTTGAATAAGGACTTGAGATAAACCCTCAACTTTGGCATTATACACAGACTGGATAATGAAGGATATAGTTACCTCTCCTAGAATTTGACAATTAACCTAAAATTTTTCTTTCAGGATAAAGAAAACTTCGCCCATACCCAGCAGGAAGCAATTTTAAGAATACGACGCCCACATTCCCAAAGAGGTGGTGTGGGGCGGGTGGTTTTTTGGTCTTTTTAATGGGTTTTGGGTCTGGGATAATTTTCAGTATTTAGGGGGGTTGGTTACAAGTTATTGTCAAGGGTTAGGAAAAAGGCTAAGCAAAGGAGATTAGATTTAAGGTTCTTGTTTAAAAAAAAAAAGAGAAAGAAAGAAAAGAAAAAGACAATTACTAGTTTTAAATACTTTACATTGGATTGAATTGTTTTATATTGTACACAAATTTGAAACTGATATTGTTAGAAAATGCTATATGTATATTTCTAATTGTATTTATTCCATCCATTTAACAATGTAATGCAAATTTCTGATCCTTGAATGTTATTATTATCAACTATTAGGATATAAAGAAATGAAAGCTAGTAGTTAGACTTAAAAATTGAGCAGAGATGTTTTAGACAGGTCATCTTCAAACCCTTCAGAGATCTACAGAATATGGCATTTAAAATGTTTTAATAACTTAGAAAATTTTTCTTTTTTGAGACATGTCGGCTCCTGGCAGTACCAATCTACTTTAGAGAAAATATGGGCATTGAAGAAACTGCATATGGAGTCAACTTTCATTCTGGCAAAAGTTAGCCACTGGACAACAAAGTATCCTCGAATCAACAGGACAAAATGGACAGACAGATCACGAAACAAGGGACTACTGATTCTTGCCAAAACAAGTGTGGTTATGGCTTTATCAAAAGGCATCTTCTGAGGCTAGGACAATATGGCCCCATCCCTGAAGTGGCCTTCGCATCCGGTAAAGGTACGGTGCCCTTTTCTTCGAAGGCAGCTTAACAGGCAGAGGGCCGATGGATTCTGTTGTACAATGGAACAGCAGCTGAAAGCTCATGCCTCTCAAAAGTAGACTGGCATTTAATAGAGGGATGTGGAGAAGAAGGGGATGCTGAGATGAAGCCATATATACACAGCCAAGAAGAATGGACAGCTGAATTAAAAAAACTGTCAACAATTTCCAGAATTTAAAATCCTGAATCATGACAGGACACTAGTGGAATTCAGGTGTTTCTGGTACGTGGACTGCTCTCACCCAATGTGAGGTTGAACTGTTGACCTTGTGTACATCCTACTTCACAAATGAGTCTGTCAGATACACTAAGCCTATAGGCTGAAGATGATGCCCCAACACTGCGGAGAAACCTCAGGTGACTGCCCAGGCAGCTGGCTGTTTCTGTCAACTCACAAAATTTTTTGGAAGTTGCTTGCATGCACTTCCTGTTTTTATTTTTGTTAGCTACTATTATTCCCTTCTTGGGTCTCTGAGGGAGTTGAAGATTAGTTAGTTATGGTTGAAGATTAGTTAGTTATAGTTGAAAATTAATTAGGATAGAAAGTGCATTAGATACATCTTGGATTTACCAAAATAGGATAGATAATGGAATTATTTTCTCTGATTTGTCAAATACCTGTTTAGGTATTTATTACTTGTATATATTGTATATAGTTATTGTACTTTTGTATATAGTTTTTCTTTTGTTAGTTATAACCTTTTGCTTTCTTTTTCTTTTTATTAAAATAGAAAAGGGGAAATGTGGTGATAATCTAATTGTACTGAATTATTATTTTGATTGTATGTTAATAAATAAAGTTGTCTGGGAGTCAGAGCTATTAGAGCCAAAGCAAGAGTGTGGCGGTGGTGGCACACGCCTTTAATCCCATAGATATCTGTGTGTTCAGGGTCAGAGCTATTAGAGCCATAGCAAGAGTGTGGCGGTGGCGGCACACGCCTTTAATCCCATAAGATCTCTGTGTGTTCAGGGATACAGCCAGCATTGGAGACATATGCCTTTAAGACCTAGGGGGCTGTACATTCAGACAGTGACGAGGCAGTCATGTGTTTGGGTTTACAACCAATGAGAAGGCAGAACAACATACTTTAAAAATACGAACCGACAGGAAGTAGGTCTCTTTTCGCGAAGCTGGGACAGCAGGAGGAAGGGTGAGATTTTAGCTCTGAGCTCTGACTTCTCGGCTTTCTCTTTTACATTGTTTCTGTGTTTCTTATTTAATAAGACGGTTGGTTACATCTACAAAATAAGAACACCAGTTAAATTGGAATATAATCATGGGGGAAGGACAACTTAGGCTAATTCCTTAGAACATGAAGAAGTTAACAAAAAGGTTGGGTGTCTTAGTAAGCTGAATGAATTAGAAAATGGTAGAAATTACAGTGTGTTAGACTCTCTGTGCTCACTCATCCTGACCCCAGAGATCCTGAGCTCACGGTTCCCAATTTCTGTATAGTCTGGTCTCCATTTCTCTTCCTCACTGAAGGCACTGTCCTGGAGGTCATGACACTCTCTTAGGACTTTGGGTGTGGAAGGGTCCTGTCTTAAGGTTTCTATTGGTGTGAAGAGATACCATGACCATGATAACTCTTATAAAGAAAACATTTAATTGAGGTGGGATGGCTTGCTTATGGTTTCAGAGATTCAATCCACTATCATCATGACAGGAAGCATGGCAGCATGCAGGCAGATGTGGTGACGGAGTAGTAGCTGAGAGTCCTACATCTTGTAGGCAACAGGAAGAGAGTGTGACACTAAGTGAAGCTTAAGCAAAGACCTCAGAGCTGATCTCCATAGTAACACACTTCCTCCAACAAGGCCATACCTACTCCAACAGAGCCATACCTCCCAATAGTGCCACTCCATTCAGGGGCCATTTTCTTTCAAACAACTATGTTCTACTCCTTGGCCCCCAAAGGCTTGTAGCCATATCATAATGCAAAAACACATTCAGTATAACTTCAAGGGTCTCCATAGTCTATAACCATTTCAAACTTGCTTCCAAGTCCAGAGTTTCTTATGAGAGTCATGCAATCTCTTAATTGTAATCATCTGTAAAATTAAAATCAAAGAGCAGATCACATACTTCCAACATACAATGGCACAGTATATACATTACCATTCTAAAATATAGAAGAGGAAACATAGTGAGAAAATATTATGTGGGAGACCAGCTCCCACATTTTCTCCCCAGGGTACTCTTGAGGAGGGAGAAGTAAATATTTAGATAGAAGGACAGAGGGGACAGAAACAGATAGAAACACAGAACAGCCTCAGAAGGGCCAGGATCCTTGTTCACTGGCCCTTTCTGTCTCTTTTAAAGGGCTATTTATAGGAATGCCAAGGGGTGGAGCAAAAGACCTCCCCCTAGCTCAGCCCAGTGTAGACCCTTCTAATCACCTAGTAACCATGCACATGTTCAAGCAATCTTCTAATGCAGCCTACTGGGTAAAGAAAGCTCAGATTTCACTAGGAAACCTTTGTGGGCCTCCACACTACAAGATCAAAAACCAGCTGAGGAAACTCCAAACTCTGCATCTCCATGTCTGATGTCAAAACTCTCTTCAGATCTTCAACTCTGTTAAACTTGGTTGACTGCAACACACTTTTTTCTCTTCAGCTGGTTCTGTTCCATTATCAGCTCTTCTCAGCAGGTATCCCATGGCTCTAGAATTTCTAACATCTTAGATTCTTCAAGGCAATCCAGGGTTCAATTTCACAGCTTCATGCTATGGCTTCACTAGGCCTCCATGTAGGGGCACCCCTGACACTTGCCTGGCCTCAGGGGCTTTATTCCATAACTCCTTTCTTTTTCTTTCTTTCTTTCTTTCTTTCTTTCTTTCTTTCTTTCTTTCTTTCTTTCTTTCTTTCTTTCTTTCTTTCTTTCTTTCTTTCTTTCTTTCTTTCTTTCTTTCTTTTCTGCCTACTGTTGGCTGTCCTGAAACTGACTCTGTAGACCAGGCTGGCCTCAAAACTCAGAAATCTGCCAGCTTTTGCTTCTGAGGTGCTGAGATTAAAGGTGTATACCACTACATCTTGCCCTAAGCTTGTTTTCTAAATTCTTTTTCACAAATTGGAAACTTAGTTGGGTGGGACCTTGCCTTGAGGTCACTACTCCCTTTATTCTATTTCTTAATTTGTTTATTTCCTCAAGCACAGGACTTACCTCCTTTCCAGTTCCTGGTACTCCTTTTCTCCTCAAATTTTACATTTTGTAATTTACCCTGCTCAGCTTACTTCTTTTCATTATAAATCTCCATTAGAATTACCACTAATAACCACATGACAGTCTATACTAAGCTGTTTTGTGATTTCCTCTGCCAGTGGAATTAGTCCAAACTTCTTCACTTCTGCCTCAGGCAGACTCTTCAGACAAGGGCAAAAAGCAGCCACATTCTTTACCATAATATCACAAGAATAGTCTCCAGTCCACATATCATATTAATATTCTTCTCCTCTCAAACCTCTTGAGCCAAGCCCCCACAGTTCAAGTAACTGTCGGCACCTCTGTCTTCCATGCTCCTATTAGTGTGGCCCATTAAGCAGTGCTTAAAGCATTCCACTACTTTCATAAGCCAAAGTACCAAAGTCTGAATTCCTCTAAATAAAAATATGGCTTATCACAACAATATCTGAGTCCCTGGTGCCAACTTCTGTCTTAGTTAAGGTTTCTATTGCTGTGAGGAAACACCACAGTACAGCAACCCTTGTAAAGAGAACATTTAATTGGGGTGTCTCGCTTACAGTTTCAGAGGTTCATCATCATAGTGGGAGCATGGAGGCATGCAGGCAGACGTGGTGCTGGAGGAGTTGCTGAGAGTCCTACATCTTGCAGGCAGCAGGAAGTTGAATGACATGCTGGGTGGTATTCTGAGCACAGTAAACCTCAAAGCCTGCCCCTGCAGTGAGACAAGTTCTGGCATTAAAGGTGTGTGCCACCACTGCCTGGCTGTTTCTCTCATGTAGCCCAGTGTAGCCTTGAACTCACAGAGATCCAGATGGATCTCTGCGTCCTGAGTGACAGGATTAAGGGTGTGTGCCACCACTGTCTGGCCTCTATGTCTAATCTAATGGCTGGCTCTGTCCTTTGATCCCTAGGACAGTTTATTAGGGTACACAGTATATCACCACAGGGAGTTGATTATAGAGAGCTAGAGAAATACATGGGATAGCAACATGGACATGAATAGTGAAAGATGACATTGAGATGCAAGAGGCTGGAAGAGAAATCTGGTTAGAAAAAGATCATGGATCCCCTGGGAACCTGATGAGATCAGTCAGGGAAGCAGATAGGCCAGGAAAGAGGTAAAAGATTTCCAGTTTTTAACTCTCCTTTGCTGTGGGATGGTCTGTATGTCAAATGTGTTGCTCTGATTAGTCAATAAATAAAACACTGATTGGCCAGTGGCCAGGCAGGAAGTATAGGTGGGACTAACAGAGAGGAGAATTAACAGTACAGGAAGGCAGAGGGAGACACTGCCAGCCGCTGCATGACAAGCAGCATGTGAAGATGCTGGTAAGCCATGAACCACATGGCAAGGTATAGATTTATAGAAATGGATTAAGATATAAGAATAGTTAGCAAGAAACCTGCCACGGCCATACAGTTTGTAAGCAATATAAGTCTCTGTGTTTACTTGGTTGGGTCTGAGTGGCTGTGGGACTGGCAGGTGACAGAGATTTGTCCTGACTGTGGGCCAGGCAGGAAAACTCTAGCTACAAATGGTGCCCAATGGCTCAAGTTTCCACCTTAAACCTGAAAATGTCAAATAACCAATTCTAAACAGAGCCCAAACCAGGTTCCTGCTTCATGTCTCCTACGGGCAGTTAGATGCCGCAAAACGAGGGTTTGTACACTGGCGGGTTCCTGGCATTTGTACTTGACCTGCCGTATGGCAGGAATGAGGCATCTACAAGTGGCACATTATGATGCTGCTATGTGGTGGATTTAGCCTTTGCTAGTATTAAAAAAAAAAAAAAAAAAAAAAGAGGTTGCTGAACTATACACTGCTTGGATAAAAGCATAGACCCACGATGGCTCCCAGAACTGCTGGTAAAGGTACCACCACCATGTTGGGAAGCTGAGGTGGGTGGAGCCAGCAGCCACAGCAGCCTTTTCAGTCTTACAAATGCTGCAGTTTAAAGCAATAGATTCACAATAAGACAGATTCAGATGTAATAGTTTATAATGTGTGTAAAATATACATAGGCTTGAAAGAGACAAAAAAGGTGATATATACAGTTATATAAACAAATACATAGTTTTAAAAAATAAAGTCTTTAAAGAGACAGTAAAATTAATATAAAAATAAGCCATGTAAAGATGAATATTACACAGAGAATCTGGATTGTATTGTCTTTGGGATTTTTAACTGCAGAAAAACATTTGATCATAAAAGATGTTGAGTTAAACCAATATGTATATTTTAAAGGTACCTTGACTTCAAAATTTGGATGTAAGGATATGTTGCTTTGGAAAGGAGGCTCTGCTTTTGCTTCCACAGAAAGCAAGAGGCTATGGATTTGTTCCAGATTAAGATACATCAGGTTTGACCAGCCAAGACCACCTGAAAGGTCTCTGATGACACCAAGGCCCAGATGATCCAACATCCAGAACCATTTCAAAGCAACTGGCTCAGATGATACACCCTCACGGACTACTCCATAATCCTAAAATTTTCTTTGTGTCTTCATAAGATACAGTGCCCCCCTCCAGCAGGAAGTAGTAAGAGAAACTACGCCCAAATTCCCAAATATACCAAGCTGGCTTTGGAGATGTATAAAGTTAAAACCTTCCTTTTAAAGAAAGAAAGAAAGGAAGAAAGGAAGGAAGGAAGGAAGGAAGGAAGGAAGGAAGGAAGGAAGGAAGGAAGGGGTAAATGCTGTGGGATGGTCTGTATGTCAAATGTGTTGCTCTGATTGGTCAATAAATAAAACACTGATTGGGCAGTGGCCAGGCAGGAAGTATAGGTGGGACTAACAGAGAGGAGAATTAACAGAACAGGAAGGCGGAGGGAGACAATGCCAGACTCCGCATGACAAGCAGCATGTAAAGACACCGGTAAGCCATGAGCCACATGGCAAGGTATAGATTTATAGAAATCGGTTAATTCAAGATATAAGAACAGTTAGCAAGAAGCCTGCCACGACCATACAGTTTTTAAATAATATAAACGTCTGTGTGTGTTTATTTTGTAAGTGGGCTGTCAGACTGCCGGGGCTTGGCAGGACCTGGAGAAAAAACTCCAGCTACACTCCTTACTTTTCTCCAAATACAATCCCCAGTCTCATCCCAAGTTCTGTAGCAGACTACCTACTGCAGCCTCCCCTTCCTCTGTACCCATCTCCAGCAGATCACATAGATCTTCTCCTACAGCCTTCCTCACCACCCCATCCCTTTGTCTCAGCCACCAATTTCAGCAGGCATTCCTTGGAAAACTGCAGGGTAGGAAGTCCAGGGAAGTAAGTAGGAGATCGTGAGACCTCTCCCTTCATGCCTCCAAATCTCATTCCCCAGACTCATCCTTAGCTCTGTAGCAGGCTACCTGCTGTGGCCTCTTCTCACTCTCAGGTCCTATTTCCAGGGCACTAAGTAGATCCTAGTAACATACCCTGCTTTCTTTTCTCCTGTAGACCTCCATCAGTAACCCCTAATTCTAGCTCATATCCATCCCTAAGTGTCAGTTCCTGATACCTAGAAACACATTCAATGGAGAACCCTCAGTGGCCACTCCTTCCCACAGCCACTACACTCTCCTGAGAACCAGAGATGGCAACAGAAACTAGAACAGAACTCCTACCCAACAAACACAAGGCCAGAAAGCAGCTCCTGGAATCACAACCATCCCAGACCTAGATGCCAGGAAACAATCAATGACAGCCAGGGCAATGTCACCACTAGAGCCCAGCAACCCTACTACAGCAGGCCCTGAGAATATAGGTGAAGCACAAAACAAGGACTTCAAAATAACCTTCATGAATGAGTTAGAGGTCCTTAAAGAGGAAATGAATAGTTTCATTAAAGAAACCTATGGAAAAAAGAAACACACAATATATGGAAATGCACAAAACATTTCAAAACTTGAAAGTAGAACTAGAATCAATAAAGAAAATCCAAACTGAGAGAAAACAGTTTGAGATACAGGGGAACTTTTGTTGTTTATGACTAAAAATTTAGGCTTTCCAGGGATCTTCTGGGATCATTTAGGAAAAAAAATAGAAATGTTCACTCAATTTGGTAATGTCATTAATTTGTGAAGAAAAAAGCTTATAGGGTGTGTAGCACGGTGGGAGAGAGAGAGAGAGAGAGAGAGAGAGAGAGAGAGAGAGAGAGAGAGAGAGAATAAGAGAGGAGGCGAGAGAGAGAGAGAGAGAGAGAGAGAGAGAAAGAGAGAGAGAGAGAGAGAGAGAGAGAGAGAGAGAGAGAGAGAGAGAGAGAGAGAGAGAGAGAAACAAAAGCAAATAGCTTTCCATTATGTTTTGACCTAATCAAGATCACAGGGAAAGGAACTTTCTATCACAGTGGGACTCAATGCTGCTAGACCCTCAGGACATTGTTTCTTTTATATGCTTCCTGCTGAAGCCTCTAGAAGAAAGCTTGTTAGTCACAGAACAAGAAGGACTGGACAGCATAGGAAAATGGACAGTCATCAGATGGAGAAAGACAGGATTTTGACTGGCATTGATAGTACGGCTCAGTGGCTGTGGGATCTTGCTGCCAGACCTGATTACTGGAGTTCTATTCTGGCACCCAGGTGGTGGAAAGAGAGAACCAACTAGAAGTTCCTTCATTCATCAGGTAGAGAATTGTAGAAACCAGACTGTAACATGTTAGCTCAGATGCACACCGACTCTGTTATTCATTTAGTTGTCAGCTCAAAATATGGAAGTACATATGTCTATTAAGAGGGAACCAAAAAGAAAGGCTTTATAAAGGTTACAAACTTCTGAGAGAATTAGAATTTTCTTTTTCTATTTTCCCCTAGCTAACAGTGTGTCTGGTTCTTATAGTGAAGATAAAAAAAAGTAAAAGAAGATTAAAATACAGCCCTAAGTGGTATGAAAAACATTTTCTAAAACTGATCAGTTCTCCAATTTTGAGTACTTTGTAATGTGGTCCTGCAAATATTTTGTTTGTAGTCCATTGATTATGAGACTTAGCATGGTTCACATTCCTAATCCTGTGACTATGGTTATCAATATAGCGACAGGGAAATGGGTCTGTCTTATCTTGACTCCTTGTTGCTGTGATAAAACAGAGACCAAAACTGACTTGGGGAGGAAAGGGCTTGTTTGACTTACATTTCCAAATAACAGTCCAGTACAGAGGAGCTCACACAGGAAGCTGGAGGCAGGGACTGAAGCAGAACCACAGAGGAAAGCTACTTATAGGAATTGCTTTCTTATATAACCCAGGACCACATCCCCAGGGGTAGCACTACCCACTGTAGACTGAGGCCTTT
The DNA here is from genome assembly GCF_049852395.1 of Peromyscus maniculatus bairdii. Taxonomy (NCBI): domain Eukaryota; kingdom Metazoa; phylum Chordata; class Mammalia; order Rodentia; family Cricetidae; genus Peromyscus; species Peromyscus maniculatus. Next base: position 30,777,187 of record NC_134865.1, read on the forward strand.
CATCTCAATCATAGTCAAGAAAAGGCTCCCACAGACATGCTCACAAGCTAATCTGAGGGAGGCATTTCTGTAATTGAAATTCCCACTTTTCATGGGACTTGAGCTTATGTCAAGTTGACATAAACTAGTATAGGGTAATTATATAATTTCTAAAATCTTTCCTTGATACCCACTGTGTTCTTAGGAAACTAAAACAGAATGGAAGATCTTCAAATTTACACATCACATTTTTTCCCACTATGTCAGTATATTTGGTTTGGCTATAATTCATATAGACACTTACCTGTTTGGGATTCCAAATAGCAAGAGAAATATTGTTAATAGTTCTAAAACTAGATCAATGCACATCAGTGATCCAGTGCCTCTGGGTTCTTCCTCATTTTTAAGATGTGAAAGAACTAAAGAAAAACATTCTCAACACATTAAAAAAAAAAAAAAAAACAGGAACAGTGGGTGTGAGGTTGTCTGAGGGAAAAGAGTCTATGTACACCATGCTCTTTGTCCATGAACTTCATTCCTCTATGACAAAATTCTATCTATATAGCTTCAGGTCTGCTCTCACATTCAGCTCCACTCTGTGCCCACTTTTCCTGTCCTCAGAGTTGTAGTAAACTCCTATGCTTTCCACCTCATCTTTGTCCTCTGTTCCTTCATCCTGCATCTTTCTTTTCTTATTCCTTACTCCTGGCTCTGAGCAAATTCTGCAAGAGATCTGCCTTACCATCTACAGAATCTCTGCCTTTCTCTCTTCTCTCAGGTCATGCAGCTCTGCCAACCATCTACAGAAAAACTGCCTTGTTCTTCCTCTCCTTGCATGTGAATCTCTGCCTGCCTCTGGAATTCTGCTCCAGTCCTTACTGCACCTGGTTATGCAAAAAGCCCTACTGTCCTCAGTCAATGGCTCTGCAATGCTACTAGGCCTGAAGGCAAAGGATGATCTGAGCTTCATTTGCATAAGAAGCAAAGCTATGCATCTCCAGTCTGCCTGTCTCCTAGGCTCTGTGGGGGCTTTAGTTACCTAGAGGATCAGTGTCTGAGAAGCTCACAATGTTTGCCAGTATGGTCTAGTAGTATATGGGCCCACAAGAATTTCATAGAAGACAACTGAAATATTAAAAGATAAATAACACCAAATATTCCATGATAAATGGCTTCCTCTAGAAAAATGCCTTGAAATTTCTATGTATGGCTTTAATGTACAGCTGAATCTCTATAATATATTTTGGGGCCCACAAGAGTTATCATGGTGGTCTAACTGGACCTATTTTTTATATTTTATATTTTCCTTAGTGAATAGCATGTCCTATCCTGGGATGATTTGTTTTAGTAATAATTAGCTTCACCGCAATGGTTACTTTATTCTTTATAATAATCACTACATGGCATAAAATGAGAATCCAGGAAAAGACAAGCCACAAAAACGACAGTTATGAATAAACATTTGTACTAAATTAGAATCTTGCCAACATAAAAATATATTGGCCCTGAATCAAAGTCAAGGCTTTAGATGTCTCCCCAGTCTGGTTCTCTCTGAGGTGAGACTCACTGTGTAGTCACAGCTGGAATGCTATTGTCTTTGCATCAGGATTATTTTCTCATCCATGTTTAGAAATATGTGATTGTTTTATTTTTAAGATACAGCATATAGAATTGGAATTGAAATAAAATCATAATGAGGTTATGTTCTTTACAATTTTTATTCATGTCAAATGAACTATCAAAGACCAACAGAATAATGCACATTTTGTGGAATGTAGCTGGGATAGCACTCTGCTTGTAGTTTGAGGTAAATTTTGTCACTGTACCAAATTGTAACATCTTAATTATGAATTGTGACATCATAAATCCCCATTGTATGTTGTAGAATATTACTTTAAGACGTGTTACATTTGTTTATGCTATGAAACATTTGTTTATTGATGCAAAGATGTGTTGTATTCTTTTATGTTGCCTTTCTTTAACCCTGTGAAGCTGTCTTACTGTGCCTGTCTAAAACACTTGACTAGTCTAATAAAAGAGCTGAATGGCCAATAGTGAGGCTGGAGAAAGGATAGGTGGGGCTGGCAGGTGGAGAGAATAAGTAGAAGGAGAAATATGGGGAGAAGAAGAAAGAGCAAGAGAACAAGAAAAGGAGGACACTAGGGGCCAGCCATCTAACCACATAGCCAGCCATGGAGTAAGGGTGAAAGTAATATACACAGAAGGGAGAGAAAGGTAAAATCCCAGAGACGAAAGTAGATGGGATAATTTAAGGAAAGCTAGCTAGAAACTAAGCCAAGCTAAGGCCGGGAATTTATAAGTAGTGATAAGCCTCCATGTAATTTATTTGGGAGCTGGGTGGTAGGCCAAAACAAGCAACAACTGTGATATCACAATGCTCCATTATATCACCACCACGCTGAGTTGTTGCATCACAATCCTTCATTGCACAGTCTAAAATGAATTTTGACATTATAATATTCCATTGTGACAAAACAGCACTCCATAATGGCATCACATGTTGCATTTTGATGCTATAGCTCTCCACTGTGACATCATAATGCCACAGTGAGATAACCAATACCATATTCATGTGATACAATGTTGCCCTGATATGTCACAAACTCCATTGCATCATCACAATGCTTCATTTTGTTGTGACATGGTCCTTTGCACCATCACAATTGTCCACTGTGATGGGACAATACTGCATTATGATATAATAATGGCCTGTTTATACTTCACAGTGTTTGAGTGTGATATAATAATGACCCCACTGAGACATCAGAAGTCTTCATTTTAACATTATAATTCTACATTATACCACCACAATAGCCCATTGTGCCACCACATTCCTGTGCTGTGCCATCACAGTGCTTGGGTGCTGTATAATAATTCTATATTGTGACCTCGAACTGCTGCAGCTGCTACATATCAATGCTCCGTGGTGACATCACAATACCACATTGAGACATCATGATGCTGAGTTGTGCATCACAATGCTTCATTTGCCACACCCCAAGTGGCTTGAGATTCACAATACTGTAACATGACGCTAAAACACTGCATTGTTACATCACAGTGCTCCATGTAACAAGAGCACAGAGCTATGGGCTAAGGCAGATGGTCTTCAGCATCTGAGCCATGTCACCCTGAAGAGCAGACACGAGGACAGACAGCAGTTCAGAGACTGAATATGTGAATACCCCAGCAGCAATATCCTTCAGGTAATGTGGAGTTCCTGCTGCGACCTTAAAGCATTTCATGCCAGTATTTGAAACCTAAGGTAAATAGATAAGGTAGAATGATTTTGTTTGAAGTCTTTTCCATCCTGAACATCTAATGGTGCTAGCTCTTTCCTGAATCTCCTGAGAATAATGAGAATAACTTGTGAAAATTGTTGGATTTGTTATTTATTTACTTATTTTATTGAAAATAGATTATAAATGTATGTATATTCCATGTTTTTATGTATATATACACACACATAGATGGATTGCTATATTCCTGAGGAACCAACACACTGAATTCCATATTAGCTGTACAGGTTTGCACTCTACTAGCAATGGATGACAGCTCCCCTTACTCCACATCCTCTCTAGAATGGGCTGTCATTTGCTTTATAGATCTCAACCATTCTCATTTTTTAACTGCTGATCTTTTTTAAAAACAACTTTTTATTTATTCTTTGTGTCTTTCACATCATGCATTTTGTTTCCTGTCCCTTTGTATCCACCTTCTTCCCTTGCAACCCCCACCCCAATAAAATAAAATAAAATTAAAGAGAAAAGAAAAAAAGAGAAAAACAAACAAAAAACAAAAAGAAACGAAAAATCTCGTTTTGAAAGCTGTAGTGTGACACCGTGAGTCATACAGTGTACCCTTTAGTCCATACAGCTTTACTTATAAGTGTTCATTGCCCTGAGTTATGGGTCTGCTTCGAGGCCTCTGGCTTCTGCTATACCCTTGGTACTGGGCCCTGACAGGGACTCCTCCTGGATATCCTGTTGTTGCCTTGTGTCATGGAGATCCTGCAGCTTTGGGTCTGTAGGACTGACCTCTTCACATGCTCCAGCAGATCATAGATAGGGTGGATATTAGGGTGAGCCAACCCATAACCCTGGTTCTGTCCTGGGTAGTGGCAGGGTTGGTCAGCCAGCTGGCTCTCCTTTGTTCTCACCATCAGGGGAGCTCTCCAGCATTGCCCAGGTAGTTCACCTAAGCAAAGAGCAAAGGGAGGGGCTTATTCTCCAGCTTTCACACCCTCAGAGCCAGCTTATCCACACTTACAGCACCAGGGCCAGCTCTACTGTGTTGCCCAGGTGAGGTGCAGGGGCTACTCTCCTAAGTGCTGAAATTGTTGAGGGGCAGGTCTCCCGCTCTCCTGATCTTAGCACCCTCACAGGCAGTGAGGGATGGAAAGAGCATCTCTGTCACCCACACCACCATATAGCAGGTGAGGGACAGAGCCAGAACTTCCAAGCTTACATTCTCAGGGTCAGCTCACCTGTGCCACCATCAACAGGGTCAGCTCTACTGCGCTGCCCAGGTGAGGCATAGGACCCACTCTCCCTAGTGCTTCATTCAGCCTGTGAGGGGCTGGACTAGTTCTCCCTAGTGTTGCAGCCAGTGAGAGGCAGGGCCAACTTTGTGCAGCCCTATCCTTTGGGCCTTTGGTGATAACAAGAGACAGGGATGATCAGCACAGACCTTGGCTGCAGCAGGGCCATGGGACCCAGGTGTCAATCAAGCCACCCACCTCAGTCTGCTTCTCACTGCCTTAAATTCTTCAGATCTGCCTCTCGCCACAGGACATGAACCATTGCTTCTCTCTTTCTCTCCAATACCGCACCATATATTTGCTCACCATAGTCGGTTTGGACTGTCTGGGCAAGGTCGTGTGTTCTCTGTGAAGCCTGGGGCAGGTTCAGTGTATCTGTTATCCATTTGGAGTTGAGTACTGTGAAGGGTGATAAATATGGATCTATTCACATTCTTCTACCTACAGCCACCCATTTTGACCACCATTTGTTGAAAATGCTGTTATTTTTCAATGTATATTTCTGGTTTCTTTATCAAAAACCATGTGTGCATGGGTGTGTGGATTTATGTCTGGGTCTTCATTTGATTCCATTGATCAGGAATCTGTTTTGTGCTGATACCATATTGTTTTTATTAGCTCCGCAGTATAATTTGAAGTCAGGGGTGTGGATCCCTCCAGCCGTTCTCTTACTATTTAGGATTGTTTTAGCCCTCCTGCTTTTTTTTTTTTTGTTTGTTTGTTTGTTTGTTTGTTTCCACAGGAAGCTGACAATTGTCTTTTCAACATCTGTGAAGAATTGTGTTGAAATTTTGATGGGGGTTGCATTGAGTCTGTAGCTTGCTTTTAGTAGGATGGCAATTTTTGCTATATTAATTCTCCCATGAATCATGATTATGGGAGATCTTTACATTGGCAATGTTTTCCTCATTGTCTTAATGGTTTTATCATAGAAGTCTGTCACTCGCTTGGTTAGTTCCTTCAAGATATGTTTTCATATTTTGAGACTATTGTGAAGGATGTTTCCCTGGTTTCTTTCTCAGTCAATTTGTCATTTGTATGTAGGAGAGCTACTGAGTTTTGTGAGTTAATTTGATATACGGCTACTTTGCTAAAAGTGTTCAGAAGCGGTAGAAGCTTCTCAGTGGAAATTTTGGGTCACTTAAATATATTATCATGTCATCTACAAGGAAGATGTTTTCCCTTCCTATTTGTAGCCCCTTGACTTCCTTCAGTTGTCTTATTGCACTAGCTAAGACGTCAAGTACAACATTGAATAGACATGGAGAGAGTGGTCAACCTTGCTTCCTGATTTCAGCGGAAATGTTCTAAGTTTCTCGACATTGAAGTTGATGTTGGCTCTGAGATTTCTTTAAATGGCCTTTATTATGTTTATATATGTTCATTTTATTCCTAACCTCTCTAGGACTTTTGTCATGAAGAAGTGTTGGATTTTTGTGAAAGGCTTTTTCAACATCTAATGAGATGATCATGTGTGTGTGTGTGTTTTTTTTCTTTCAATTTTTTTATCTGGTGGATTACATTGACTGATTTGTGTATGCTGAACCTTCCCTGCATTTCTAGGATGAAGCCTACTTGATCATTATGGATGATCTTTTGGATGTGTTCTTGGGTTAGGTTTGCAAGTATTTTATTGAGAATTTTTTTGTGTCATACAGGAAATTGGGCTGGAATTTTCTTTGCTGGGTCTTCATGTGGTTTGAATAGCAAGGTAAGTGTGGCTTCATAAGATGAATTGGGTGATGTTCTTTCTGTTCTTATTTTATGTAATATTTTGAAGATTATTGGAATTAACTCTTCTTTGAAATTCTGGTAGAAGCCTGAACTAAAACCATCTGGTCTTGGCTTTGTTTTGGTTGATAGACTTTTAATTACTGCTTCTATTCCACTAGGAATTATAGGCTGTTTAAACTACCTATCTGGGCCCGATTTAATTTTGGTAAGTGATATGTATTTAGAAAATTATCCACTCCTTTTATATTTTCCAATTTTGTGGAATACATGTTTATAAAGTATGTCCTTATGATTCTCTGGATTTTCTTGGTCTCTGTTGTTATGTGTCCTTTCATCTCTAATTGTGTTAATTTAGATTCTCTCTCTCTCTCTCTCTCTCTCTCTCTCTCTCTCTCTCTCTCTCTCTCTCTCTGCCTTTTAGTTGATTTGGCTAAGGATTTGTTAGTCTTATTGATTTTTCCAAAGAACCAACACTTTGTTTTATTGATTCATTGTAGTGATTTTTTGTTTGTTTCTTCTTTATTGATTTCAGCCCTGAATTTATTTTTTGCCATTTACCTCTTTTGGATGTGATTTTTTTGTTGTTTCAGAGACTTCAGGTGTGCTATTAAGTTGCTAGTATGAGATCCCTCTTATATATATATATATATATATATATATATATATATATATATATATATATATATATATATATTTATAATGTTATATATATAATGTTATGTGCTATGTGCTATGAACTTGCCTGATTATGTTGTTGTTGGGTTTTGCTTTTGTTTTTATTTAATGCTAAAAAGTTTTTGAATTATTTTTCTTGACCCATTTTTCATACAGTACTCAGTTGTTAAATTTCTATGAGTTTGTAAACTGTTTTTTCTGTTGTTGTTGATATCCAGCTTAAATCTTAGTGGTCACATAGGGTGTAGAGGATTATTTTCCTTTATATTATTGGAATAATATAAGAAATTATTCAATTTTCTTATATCTGTTGAGACTTGCTTGTGTCTGAGTATGTGGTCAATTTTGGAGAAAGTTCTATACAATGCTGAGAATAAAGTATTTTTTTGTGTTTGGATGAAATGTTCCATAAATATCTGTTAGGTCCATTTGGTTTATAATGTCACTTAGGTCTAGCATTTCTCTGTTTAGTTTTTGTCTGAATGCCCTGTTTATTGTTGAGAGTAGGGCATTAAAGTCTTCCACTATCAGCAGGTGAGGGTCAATATTCAATTTAAGCTATAGTGGTGTTCTGTTACAAACTTGGTTGCCGTTGTGTTTGGGGTATAGCTATTAAGAATTGAAATCTCATCTTAGTGTATTTTTCTGTGATGAGTATGTAGTATCCTTCCTCCTTATCTCCTCTGATTAGTTTTGATCTGAAGTCTATTTTGTTAGATATTGTGGTGGTTTGAAAGAAAATGGCTCCCAAGGGGAGTGGTACTATTAGGAGGTGTGTCTTTTTTGCAATAGGTATGGCGTTGTTGGAGGAAGTGTGTCACTGTGGGGGTGCGCTTTGAGGTCTCATAAATGCTCAAGCCACGCCCAGTGTCACAAACCACTTCCTGTTGCCTGTGAGTCAAGATGTAGGACTCTCAGCTCCTTCTCTTGCACCATGTCTGCCTGCATGCTGCCTTGCTTCCCACCATGATGGTAATGGACTGAATCTCTGAATTTGTAAGTGAGCCAGTCTACTTAAATGTTTTCCTTCATAAAAGTTGCCATGGTCATGGTGTCTCTTCACAGAAATAGAAACCCTAGCTAAGACAGATATTAAAATGGCTACATCAGCTTGCTTTTTAGGTCCTTTTGTTTAGAATATCTTCTCCATCATTTTATCCTGAGGTAATGTCTATTCTTGATGTTACGGTGTGTTTTGTGGATATAGAAGAAATATAAATTCTATTTTCACATCCTTCTGTTTTCCTGTGTCTTTTTATTGGGCAATTGAAACCACTGATGCTGAGAGACATCAATGAACAATGCTTGTTGATTACTGTTATTTTCTTGTTCCATTTCCCCTCATTTTGATTTGCTTACCTGAAATCATTTATTCTCTGTATTGTCTTAAGTGTGGACCTCTTAAAGTTGAAGATTTCCTTCTAGCAACTTCAGTAGGGCTGATTTGTAGACATATGTTTCATAAATTTGGTTTTATCATGGAATGTGTTTCTTCATCTATTAAGATTGAAAAAAATTCTGGGTTTTGTAGTCTGTGCTGGTATCTGTGGTCTCTTATTTTTAGTAGGACATCTGTATAGACCCTTCTGTCTTTTAGAGTCATTGAGAAGTCAGATGTTATTCTACAGGTCTAACTTTACATGTTACTTTGCCCTTTTCCCTTGAAGCTTTTAATATTCTTTTTTCCCTGTATGACAAACCTTTTAATTATTATGAGCCAAGTGTAATTTATTATCTGGTCCATTCTATGGTGTTCTCTAGGCTCCTTGTATCTTCATAAGCATCTCCTTCTTCAAGTTGGGGAAATTTTCTCCTATGATTTTTTTTTTTATAATATCTTCTTGCTTTTGACCTGGGTTTCTTTTCCTTCCTCCATTCCTACTATTTATAGATTTAATCTTTTCATAGTGTTCCAGATTTGTGGATACTTTGTGCCCCAGTTTTTTAGATTGAACATTCTTTTGGCCATGCGTCCATTTTTGTATGTTGTCTTCAGTGCCTGCGATTCTCTTCTCCATTCTTACATTCTGTTGGTGAGGTTTGTCTCAGAGATTCCTATTCACGTTTCTAAATTTTTCATTTTCAGATATTCTTCAGTTTGGTTTTCTTTATTGATTCTTTTTTCACTTTTAGGTCTTGAAATATTTTATTTATTTCCTTCCATGGTTTGTCTGTGTTTTCACAGACTTCTTTAAGAATCCATTCATTTCCTTTTTAAGAACCTCCCATATTCCTAAAGGCTATTTAAAAAACTTTTTTATTGATTCTTTGTGGGTTTCACATCATTCATCCTGATCCCTTTTATCTCCCCACCCCTTCATATTCACTCTTTGCCGTTACAACCTCTTTCCAAAATAAAATGAAATTTAAAAGAAAAAAATACAAAAAGCAAAAATAAACAAACAAAAGGTCTCAGCATGGAAGCTGTAGTGTGGCACCGTGAGTCACACAGTGTACCCTTCAGTCCATACCTCTTTACTTGTAAGTGTTCATTGCATCGAATCATTGGTTGGCTTTGAGGCCCCTGGTTTCTGCTACACCCTTGGTACTGGATCCTCACTGGGACTCTTCTTGGATTTCCGGTTGTTACCCTGTTTTGTGGAGATCTTGCAGCTTTGGATCTGCAGATCTGGCCCTTTCATATCATAGATGAGGTGGATGTTGGGGTGGGGTGACTCTTAGCCCTGATTCTGGGTCTGGATGGTAATTGGGTTTGTCAGCCTGCCAGCATTCCCTTGTTGTCACCACCAGGTCAAGCTCTCCAGCACTGCCCCCATTCGCTCACTCACTGCAGCAGGCAGCAAGGAGCAGGACCCGGTCTCCTGCTCTCATGCCCTCAGGGCTGGCTCACCTACACCACCAGGACCAGCTCCGTTTTGCCCAGGTGAGGGGCAGGTCCACCCTCCCCAGTGCTACAGTTGTTCTGTGCCAGCTTTCATGCCCCCAAGGCCAGCTGTCCCACCTGCTGCAGGTGCAAGGGGCAGGAGGAGAGGGCATATTTCCCTCACCCATGCCACCACCCAACAGATGGTGGTCAGTTCTGCTCTCACACCCTCAGGGCTGGCTTACCTGCACCCCACCAATAGGGTCAGCTCTGCTGTGTCACACAGGCTAGGTGCATGGCCCACTCTCCTGAGTGCTGCAGCTGATGAGGGGCAGGACTAGTTCTTGTACTCTCATGCTCACAGGTGGTGAGGGCTGGGGGTTGGGAGAGGGCATGACTCTCTTGCCCACTGCACCATATTGCAGATAAAGGATGGGATCAGATTTCCCTCACATATTCATAGGGCCAGATCACCTGTGCCCCCATCAATACGGTCAGCTCTATTATGTTACCCAGGTGAGGTGCAAGGCCTGAGTCCTACAGTTTGTGAGGGGCAGGGCCAGTTCTCCCTAGTGCTACAGCCAGTGAGGGGTGGGACCAACTCTGAAGCGCTATCCCAACTCTCTTTGGTAGTAACAGGAGCCATGGGCATCAACACAAACCAAAGCTGCAGCGAGGTCACAGACTCAGACATGGTTGTTGGCAGCAGCTCAGGCCTGGATGATACCATGGCTCCAGGTGGCAGCATAGGCCACTCAGATCTGTATGGTCCTGGCAGTGGCATGGCCCTTGGACACTAACTTAGCTCTAGGTGGTGGCCCAGATCCCAGATATCCATGTGGCCCTTGGTAGCAGCACAGGCCATGGATCTCAACACAGGCACTGACTGTTTTTGGACCATAGACTTAGACACAGTCCTTGTTAGCATTCTGGGCCAGGGATGTCACCACGGCCCCGGTTGGCAGTACAGGCCACTCAGATTGGTATAGACCCAGTGGCTGCCCAGGTGTCAGCCCAGATCCCAGGCATCTGCATGGCCCTTAATGGTCTCAGACATCAACACAGAGCCTGGCCATGTCAGAGCCACAGACTCAGACATGGCCCTTGGCATCATTGTGGGCCAGATGTCACCATGGACCTATGTTGTCAGGGACAAGGATAGAATCTCTAGTTAGTAGAAAAATACAGACCCCCATAAGACAGGGAACTAGATCATTGTACAGTCATGTTGCCTAGCAATAGGACATTGAGTCAGAGCCCTTGACCCTCTCACCCTGTAAACATCCTATACAAACATCCTGTTAACTTACCCCACCTTATGCAGATAACAGCTTCTTGCTTCCCACACATTGCAGGAGCTATATAAACCCTCGTGGAGAAAAATAAAGTTGCACCTTGATCAGAATCTTGACTTGGTATATTTCCTTTGTGTCTCCTGTCCCTATATTCCGTCCTTAGGGTGGTCGAGAACCCATTGAAGCCCTGCTGGCTGGGGCACTGGGTGGCAGCACAGGCCTCTTAGATGGGCATGGCTCCTGTGGGGGCACAGTTCTAGGACACTGGCATGATCACAGGTGGTGGCTCATCCTCTGGGCATCTGCAGGGCCCTCGATGGTAGTAGCAGCCATGGGCATCAACACAGACCACCATGGTTGCACCAGGGCCACCGTAAAGGCTGTTTTAAGGCTCTTCCTTTGTACTCTAGCTATGTTGTCTTTATTATGTGGATGTTTTGTTCCTTGGTTTCAATTGTCCTCTCTAGTTCTTAGGAGAGTTGCAGTGCCTATATATTTCCTGGTATGGAATGCTTTGAATCCTGCCAGGTGTGGCCACTGGAGGTTCCAGATAGAATGTATTGCTTGGTATTGGTAGCTGGCACTTAGGGATAGAGAGGAGCTAGAAGGCAGGAGTGAGGAAAATACGATTCCCACCCCCCCACCCCAGGATCTGCTTAGTCACCTGGGAATTAAGGTAGAGAGTGAAGAGAGGCCCCAGGAGGTAGTCTGATACAAAGCTGGGATAAGACCAAGGGGTTGGACTGGGAGGAAGGGAGGGGAAGTGGAGACCAGAAGCTCACATCCATGTTTCACTGCTTTCTGGCTTCTCTGCCAGGCTTGTCTGGCAGGTTCCCAGGGAATGCCTGCTGGGATTGGGGGCTGGGACAATGGGATGAGTTGGAGAGAAGTTGGAGGAGAAGATCTGCCTGATCTGGTAGAGATGGGTCAGAGAAGAAGGGGGACACACCAGGTGGTCTGCTACAGAGATGAGGGAACTGCCTTTGGAGGAGTGCAAGGGGTGATTGGGGCAGGAGGTTGGAGGAAACCATCTTCCTGGATTTTTATTTCTGACTTACAAACCTTTATAAGGGAGTTTTTGAAATGTGCACAAAACAAAGAAGAATTGCTGGGGGAAAGCCCAAATGTTCACATGTCTTTATTAAATTTGTTTTTTGTGTAGTTTAGGTTTCCTTCAATAAATCTCTTAGACCTTTCCCTATCTGTACTAAATCATAAACAAATTTCATTTTTGTTACCTCAGAATTTACATCAGAAATTCAGTGCAAATTTATGTCTTATTATCCTGACCTTTCTCTAGGTGTTCGAGAATTACGTTATCTGACTTTAGATATTTCATTCTGTACTAAAACTTAGGTGGTCATGATGGGAAAAGAGCTCAACTACCTTAAGAGAATCCTTCCTCACAGAACAACAGTTATCATCTCATGAGCTGGAACACGCGCATGAATAGGCCTTGGGGCTGCCCAGAGGGAAGGGGGCTAGGTGAACAGGAATCTGTGCCCAGGGCTGCCTGTGCTTACATCTCCATCCTCTACCACAGTTAACAGCAGGCTGCATCCAGGGGGTGAACCAACCTTCCCTTGAAGCTTTTGCCCATGGAGAGCCTACAAGTCTGGATGTTGGTTTTCCTTATTGTTGCTGGGTAAGGTCAGCGTTTCTCTCACTTTTGTTGTTAAATTCACTAAGAAACTTGAATTTGAAGAACATAGGAAACATGAGACATTTTGTTTTACAAAGGACAGATTGGAGAATTTATTGAGCTAGATATTTTCAAGTAACTGCATAAATTTGTTTGTATCTTGGCTGGATATGTGCTTCTGCCATATTCTGTCTTTTTTGGGAAATAAGCATATTTTGACCCAGAATATGAGAATAATATCTCAGGCTGCTTAACACTTCTACGCAAATCTAAGAGTTGCTTACTCTGCTGTTTCCTAAAAATTCATCTCAGTTTCTATTAATATTTCCTCCAGACACATAAAATTGAACATAGTTATGTTCAGGCACTATAATTGTATCAGCAACCTGTATCATGCTCACATTCTTAGACATGTATGCACACGAGGATAATTTACTCTCTTCAGGTTTAGTCTATTAACGGGAAATGAAAAATCACCATTCCATGTGTAATACTTCAAGTCAGTAAAACGTCAAGTCTTTGCTTTAATATTCTACCTTTTATGTTGAAATGTGTATTTTCTATATACTAGTTATTATTATTTATTTATAATTGACTTTTGCCTTCATTTCTGAAGAATATTTTTACTTGTAGAACTTCAGGTTGGTAGTTTTTTGTGTGTGTGTATGTGACTTCCATTTGTTTATGTGTTTGCTTTTATTTAAAGTGCTCTAGAGATATTCTTCTATAGACCTGTGTAAGCTTCACTACCTCAGGATCCCCCCCCCCTTAGTCTGACTTTTCTTGCACGGAATATTATGCACCATTTTTTTTGTGTGGGCCCATAAAGGTTTCCTAGTGAGAGATCTGAGCTTGCTTTACCCAGCAGGGCTGCATTAGAGGATGGCTTGACCATGTGCATGGTTACTAGGTGATTGGAAGGGTCTGCACTTGGCTGAGCTAGGGGGAGATCTTTTGCTCCACCCCTTGGCATTCCTATAAATAGCCCTTTAGAAGAGACAGAAGGGGCTGGTGGATAAGGATCCAGGCCCTCCCAAGGCTATTTTGTGTTTCTATCTGTTTTTTCCCCTCTATCCTTCTATCTAAATTTTTTATCCCTCTCTCCTCAAGAGATCCCTGGGATAAAATGTGGGAGCTGGGCTCCCAGCTGGGCTCTCACAACTTTTTTTCCAGACATTTTCATTGTTTAAATAAAATTTGATTTTTGGCATAATATATCTGCAAATAGTTTTGTTGCTCTAACCTTCTTTATATTCCCAGACTCTACTTGTGCTAGGTAGTATAATACCTCCCACCTTTTAATTTATTAATTATTTTCTTCTTCTACACTGTGGTTTGGCTTTCAAATTTTGATCAGCTATCAATTTCACTGTCTATTGCTTTTGTCTTCACAAATCTCTAATGAAATTTGAATTTTAAGAAATTACAGTTTGGTTTCCAAATTTTCACCTGGGTCTATTTTCTTAAAAAGAATTATTTTTTAAATATCTATGAGTGTTTTGCTGCATGTACATATGTGTACCACATAGGTACCTCGGGTCTACAGAAGTCCTTGGAACTGGATTTACGGATGGTTGTGAGCTACCATGTGGTTACTGGAACAGAACTTGGTTCCTCTCCAAGAGCTGCAGATGTTCTTAACCAATGAGCCATCTTTCCAGCACTATGCTTTAGTTTTCATTTCTATACTATACTACACTAAGATTTCCCTATCCGTTGTGACCATGCGTTTTTATGTGTTTCTAACAAATTTAAATGTAGATGCTCTACAGTGATTGCTTGTGAGCTTGGTAAAACATTTCATTTACTTTCTAGTCACTCTTTTTAAATAAAAACACAAGTCATACTCTATATCTCATGATTTTGACTGAATTATTGACATTGGCTCTTTGCATTCTGGTTTTCAGGTTTTCTTGTGGAGTGTACATAGTTTTCTAGTATTCAGTTATGAAAATCTGTAGAGTCATAATTAAATACTTTGAATAGTCAGACATATTTAAATATTGCTATAATGTAAGAAAGAATATATACTTCCAGTGCACAGCCTTGATTAAAAGGTATGGCTTGTTACCTGGGGCCAGGTGGGTATCTGAGGGTCATGCTGCAGCTGGGACCATATAGATTTGTATGGCCTGCACTGCCACAGGTGCCACTGTGATGTCCAGGCCAGGCTGCTGCTTAGGGCCATATCAGGGTCCATGGCCCTGTAACAGCCAGAGTCTGAATTGATGTCCCAGGCTTCTGTTACCACTGAGGGCTATGCAGATGCCCTGGTTCTGGTTAGGCACCTGAGATCATGTTGGTGTCTGAGAGCCATTCTTCCATCAGGGATATCTGGGTGACCTGCACTGGTACTGGGGCCATGTCGATGTCCAGGCCTGAACTGCTGCTGAGGGTCATTTCTGGGTCCGTGATCTCACTGCAGCTGGGGTCTGTGTTGATGTTCATGGCCTGTGTTACCACAGGGGGCCATGGGTCCATGAGTGTTGAAATTCCAGGACCATCCTGAGATGGCCCCATCCTTCACTGGCCCTGGGATAGCTGGCCTAGCCTCTCACTGGACACTGTAGCAGGAGAGCTGACCCTACTCCTCATGGGAGAGCTGGCCCCTGCACTCAGGAAAAATGGTCTCACCCCTCACTTTGGGCATTTGAGAGCTGGCCCAGATAGCATGGGCCTAGGAGAGCTGATTCCATACCTCGCCTGAGGGGCAAAGTCCCAGTAGCCTAGACTGGCCAGATCAGCTACCACCCAGACCCTCATCCTGGGCCTTGGGTTGGCCCACCCTAACATCTACTCCATCTATGACCCACTGGAGCACATGAATGTGAAGCATGATCTTAATTAGTCTTAACAATAAAAACCCAGAGTCAGATATCAAGGGTGAAAGCTGAAAGATCAGAGAAGCAGAGCAGCAGCCTCTAGAAACTTCTTGCCTCTACAAATCCTCAAACCAAATGGGGGCAGGGCTGAGATCCTGTCTCCACCCACCATATAGTCCTCTCTCCACCTCCCTAGTGCTGGGATTAAACTTATGTGCCACCACTGCCTGACCTCTCTGGTTAACTAGTGGCTAGCTCCACCCTCAGATCCCCAGGCAAGCTTTATTTGTCAGAACACAGACAAAACATCATACAACATGAAGGGACTGGTCTTGTGGAATGATAGCACAAAATCCTCATGACTTGGGGCAACAGCAGGTCATCCAAGAGGAGTTTTGGTGAGGGTTCAGTGATGATGGTGTGCCTTGAACCAGACTCATTGCAATGAACATTTGTGGGTAGGGCTGACTGGACCAAAGGCTATTTACATGACACATGGCACCTCCCAATGACACTGGGACAAATGGGAAAGTGTTTGAGAGGCAGGAAAGATGGAGAAGTGAGGTGAGTTTTTTATGTTTTTAACTAATTTTTTGGGTTTTTCTTTGGGGGGAAGGATGCTGCAGGGGTGAGGGGTAGATATGCAGGGAATAGGAGGTGAGCAGGATTGGGGTGCATGGTGTGAAATTTCCAAAGAATCATTAAAGAATTCTTATATATGTATGTATGGCTTTTCTGAAACTTCAGGGGCAAGACTTAGCTATTCACTAAGACCCTCTATGTTAGAGTAACACAAAGTCTAAACACCTCCTTTGCAGCTACAACATCTGGATAATCATTCACTCTTTCTGTTATCTGTGTGGGTGCTTTCTGCTGAATTCCTTGAAGTGACATCTACTCAAGTACATCTCAAGATTCAGATAATGAGAAGAAGTGTATTTAAACAGGCATTTAGAATTTCTACCCTCAAAAACTCATTCTGCTGTTAGTTAGGATTTTATTTATTTTCATTTTTTGTGGCTTCTATTTTTTAGTTCAAGTGCTCTGAAGATAATCTATTTTGTTCAGTTCTTTCTTTTTTTTAAGTTGAGATTTTGTTATTTTTATTTTTATTTTTTACTTTTTTTATAATTTAATTTAATTTTACATATCAGCCATGGATTCCCTTGTTCTCCCTTCTCCTGCCCCCTTTGGGAGTTTTTGTTCAGTTTTTTTTCAATTGCTGTACTTTAGGAATCTCAAATTACTTAATCTGTAATATCTGAAGTCAGTAAAAATGTAGATTTTGCTTGATATATCCATGCCTCCTTATTGAAAGGTGTTAGGTAATGTTCAATGTTGAAATTCTTACAGTTTCTGCCTATGTTATATCAGAGCTTTTCAATTTTAAACTCTTTGGGGCTTAAACTATTTATCATCATTATCCTGATGATGATGATGATGTTGATGATGATGATGATTAACTTTAGTCTGATCAAAGGTACTCCCTAATTATTGGAAACAGAAGATACCTGAGGGATACCCTTTGTACTTGAAGGACTTAAAGATGGCACCATACTCGAGCATCATCATTTGCATCAAACCTTCACTTCTTCTTCCAATTTGTCTATCTCCCCTGGTCACTATAAGGTCTGCTCCTCCCATCACATACAAGAAGCAAATGTGTGCATGTAGGCATGGAACTTCACACTATTTGAATTTGAAGGACTTATTTTGCTTTCAGTTCATCTTAGTAAGTCTTCATGCATTCACCAGTCATGATAGGCCAAATAGAGCATGAGTTTATGCATTTTCTTTAAGACTAAAGTTCATCCTTGCACAGCAGGCAACTTACCTACTGAGCCATCTCCTGAGATTCTTTCTGTATTTTCTATCCCTGTTTTTCTTTTCATACTATCATATGAATAGAACATAAGATGTAATGTTCCTTTTCATTAGATCTATAATACTTAAAAAAATATATATGTGTATGGACTCAGGAATTTCTTTCTTGATCTCAATTCAGTTTGTATGGCTCATGTCCTAATTTTTCAAAGTATACAAACTTAAAATTTAAAAATATTTATTCTTCCTGTCTGGTTCAATGGTTTGTATATGTTCATTCCTCATCTATCTCTATTAACTATTCCTTCTTTATAATTTTCAGATCTATTTCTTTACCAAAGATACTAATTTTAAATACTTCTGATAAAAATAGCCACATAAGTATTTTTTTTTTGATTCAGAACAATATTTTCATTGCTACAACCCTTGCATGGGTTATTGAGAGGACCAAGCAGATGTCATAACAGGCTGCTCAGTCTTTCAGAGATCAGGCCTCAATTTCAATTTCCTGAGATTGAGCAAGCAGTTTCTGAGGAAACTATAAACAAAGGAAAATCAATCTCCAACACCCCCAACAGCAAGGATGATGAGCCAGCTCCCACAGTCAGTGCCTACTAGGCCAGCCAGACTCCACAGTCAGCAGCTCAAGATAATAACCAAATAAGGACAAAGCCTGGAACTTGTCCAGGCCTGCCCCCAAAAGGGAAAAACTGTAGCCTTAACCAGCCACTGACTAGCCCTAGCCAATTAGAACATACTAATGTGTTTGCCACTCACTGAAGCCAATCGTACTGGAGATGACCTAACTGCCCTAGGAACTCCCCTTGGCTGTGCTTAAAAGGATCCTGCAATCTCCTCTTGGTGTCATCACCATTTTGCCTTTGTGTAGGATGGTTGGCCCCAGCATACTGGAATGATAAATGTTCTTGTTGATTGCATATGTGGATGGTGGTCTTTTGTGGGACTTCTCCAGGATCCTAATAGTTATAAGGTATAAGTATATGCCGCTAACCCACTGAAGAAATCTCAGATTTTTCAATCTATGTTTTCAAACCATACATATACCTTTGTTGAAGAACTATTTATGAATAAGCTCAATATATAAAACAGATAAATGTAATATCATGGAGTTAGGTCGCCAGGGCCTTACTTTAACTTTCAGGTCTGTGAAGGCAGAAGTTGAAATTATGTGTACTCAGTAATCTCAACTGGAACACAATTTCTGGCATGCAGTTTTATATTATCTACAATTTATTATAAGCTATGTGATGGCTAATCTTGGTTGCCCACTCAACTGCGTCTGGAATTAACTAAAACACAAGATGCTGGGCACTCCTTTGAGAGATTTTATTGATCAGATATTTTGAAGCAGGAAGACCCACCCTAAAAGTAGGCAACATCTTCAGGTAGCAGCCCTGATAAAGGGACGCGGAAGAAGGAACTTTGCTTTTTGTCTGTTGTTTTCAGTCTTGCAGCAATGTTCATCTTTCCTGTAGATGGGGCACTCCCTTACTGACATTGGAAGCGGTATCTTCAGTATTCCAAAGTAAACCAAAGACCAGAAGTTCACTAGGAATTCCCCAGGCCTTTACTACTAGATTGGGATGGTGGAGATATCCAGCTTTATGGACTGAACAACTACTGGATTCTCTGTCTCTACTGTGAGACAGCCATTGTTGAACTAAGTGGACCTCATCCTGTAAGCCAATTTAATAAATACCACTTTAGCCTTTTAATATATATAACATAATGTAATATATAATATAATATATTTTTTCACTGTATTAGTTCTGCTCCTTTAGAGAATCCTGACTAATACACTATTTTATTTCTCATTATCTCCCTGAAAAGCACAATTAGCTTCTTCTGGGAACTCTTGCAAATATGCTGTGTAAGATTTCACTTTTGACATACCAGGTGAAATTTCATATTTCAATAGTAATATGTAAGGAACATCACACATGGCCTCAGCCTATGTATAAAAAGGTTTGTTCATGTTTTCTAAGTTCTTTTTTGCTTTCCTTAATTCATGCATATATTTTTCTCTTCCTATATTTATTTATTTTATTTACTTTCTTCCAAGTTCAAACTTAATTAATATATTTATATTCTGAGACATTTCTCCAGCCCTCAGTTTATACAGCATATATAGTCACTATTGCAACTTATATTTTGATCATACATATTCATTTCACAACTGCTGGACTGTGATCTTTTAAAACTAACAATCATTTCCTTTATAAGTTGTTCTTACCAAGAGTCCAAAATAAATTCTTCAGCAAGGGTTTGCTCCATATTTCTGAGTAATGAAACATTGCTTAGGTTCAGAGTTGGAATTTAAAAGAGTTCCTATTATTCATAACACAATTATGTATTAGGTCAGCAGTCTTCATGAAGGAACAAAAGAAGTGACTATCTTAACATTGGTAAGCTATGGAAGAAAACACACTATACTGAGAGGCCAAACTGTACTAGAGACGCTAAACATGATTGCTAAACATTACCCACAACTGGCTCATGTTTTCAGTGTGTGGTAAGTCTCAGAGTCCTTTTAGGCATGCTCATTTCTCCCTGGTTAATTTCAGTATGTGGGCTCCTGGAGGGCAAAGTTATGAGTGTTAGTATCATGGGAAGTTTTCTAATGTTAAGGAAAGCACACCAGCAGCAAATCAGCCAATATAAAAGTCGTCCCTGGGAAATTAACCTTGGACTCCCATGCTGTTACCTCTTTGAAAAATTAAAATTAGTATCAATTATAAGCAAAGTTACCGGAGAAATTTATTAAATAATATGTTCTTTGCAATAAACTGTAGCCAATTTATTGCTTGAGATGCTCACAAAATTGCTCATTAGGGAAAGTGGAAGGTGCCACAGGAAATGATAGATGGGCGCTGACTGCAGGCTCCTCCCCTGAGCCCCGCGCCTGCGCATTGGTAGGCTGTCATGGCGTGCAAGTGCTAGTGTAGCGGGAAGCCTGAGCCAGGCTTGCCGACGGGTGCTGGTAAACTATTGGCTAGCCTCCTTGCTATTGCGATCGTCTTCTTTCTCTTTGTCCCAATATCACTTTTCTAAAGTACCCTTAATTCTTCTGATTTCTAAACCTTCAAAATATGATGATGTCATTTTTATTTAACTACGGAGATAAATTTTCTGAAGCCCCTGCAGGTTTTTCTTCTGTTGCTCTGTGATAGTCTTATCACATCAGTTTAGTTGTTTTCTGCTTAAATTAACAAAACTCCTAACGTAGCTTTAAAAATTAACACTTCATTGTCAACATTACTAAGGGGGGGTGGTGGTAATAACAGGACTGACGTCCCAAGCTTACTCCACTTCTGTGTTCTTAAATTCTTTCTCTATTGTACGTTCTCCGCAGACTTGAACCCGGACAGGGGACTGAAATAGCTACGAGCTGTAAATGTTCACATTACAGGACGAGAGAGACAGAGACAGAGACACACAGAGACAGCGAGAGAGACAGAGAGAGAGAGAGAGAGAGAGAGACACAGAGACAGAGAGACAGAGACAGAGACAGAAACACAGAGACAGAGAGAGAGACAGAGAGACAGAGAGACAGAGAGACAGAGAGAGAGAGAGACAGAGACAGAGACACACAGAGAGAGACAGAGACAGAGGCAGAGAGACAGAGAGAGAGACAGAGACAGAGAGAGACAGAGACAGAGAGGCAGAGAGACAGAGAGACAGAGGCAGAGAGACAGAGAGAGAGACAGAGACAGAGGCAGAGAGACAGAGAGAGACACAGAGACAGAGAGAGACAGAGAGAGACAGAGACAGAGAGAGGCTTTTTTCTTTTCTCTTCTTTCCTTTCCTTTTCTTTTTTCTTTCTTTCTTTTTTTTTTTTTAGCAGAAGTCTCCTGTCCCGCTCCTGTTCCCACTTCCTGCACACGCTGGCTGATGAAAATTGTCTCCCTGCGGTCAGCAGAGTGCAAGGGTGAAGAGGTCAGAGGTCTCGGCTCCTTGGCTGTTGCTGGTCTCCCTCAGAGTTTGTGCCCCAGGCATCCCGTGGCCTTGCTGTCCCTGCCTGCGGCACACCAAGTGTTGCTCTCTTCCTGTGACTTTTTTCTCGGCTTCGGAAAGCGACAGTCCACTCTTGTCAGCTTCCTTTTCCTTCCCCGTCCCCCTCCAGCCTCTGTCCATCACTGTCACCTTCCTGCAGCGGTGGCGGAGTCGGAGGAAGAGGAGACAGAGGCAGGGCATTTTTAATGTGCTCTAAATCAGCAGCTGGGCCAACTGAACGAATTCTGAAAGGCTGAATGGAATAAGCACTGGGCATGCGCTGTGTCTAATAAACACAGAAAAGAGAATATGAGAATTGTCTCCCACCTCGTGTTTTGTTGTTTTCCCTGAACCTGATTCCCCAGACACATTGTTCTCATGGTCTAACAATTCCCTTTTTAAAAAAGCGTTGCAATGAACACTTACAAGTAAAGATGTGTGGACTAAAGGGTAGACTGTGTCTCAGTGGGCCACACTACAGCTTCCATGACAGAGATTTTTTTCCTTTTTTTTTTTTTTGTTTGTTTGTTTGGAGTTTTTATTATTTTGTTTTTGTTGTGCTTTACTTTTAAATTTTGTTTTGTTTTGGGGGAGGTTGTGAGGGCAGAGGGCAGAAGCAAAGGGATGGGGAGATGGGGGATGTAAAATCCACAAAGAATCAATAAAAAGTTTTACAATTTTATCTATCTATCTATCTATCATCTATCTATCTATCATCTATCTATCTATCTATCTATCTATCTATCTATCTATCTATCTATCTATCTATCTATCTATCTATTTTTGGTGTGTGTGTGTGTGTGTGTGTGTGTGTGTGTGTGTGTGTGCACTTGCAGAGGCCAGAAGAGGGCAATGGATCCCATGCAGCTGGAGTTACAGGCATTTGTAAGCCTCCAGATGTGGGTGTTGAGAACTGAATCCCTTTTCTCTGACAGAGCACCAAACACTCTTAACCACTGACCATCTCTCCAGCTCTCAGTCGAATGCCTTAAGGCCTTTGTGTGAGCTACAATGCTCAATATTCACAGCTTGAAATAGTCAAGCTCCATGTGAGCTGAGCTGGAGGTCAGGTTTTCTCTGCTTACTGTAGTCATTCAGGGACAAATACATTAACCACAGATGAAAATCACAGATGAGCAGAGGATCTGATGCTACAGATTACGTTCTGTCACTGGAGCTTTCCTGGAAATCCCTCCTAACTACAGAGATGTTAAGAAGTATAAACTGGGCTGGGAGATGCTCAGGGGTGAAGAGCTTGCTGCACAAGTGTGAGGACCTTAGTTTGCACCCTCAGAGGCCAGGCAAAGCCAGACACAGTAG
This sequence comes from Peromyscus maniculatus bairdii, assembly GCF_049852395.1. NCBI lineage: Eukaryota > Metazoa > Chordata > Mammalia > Rodentia > Cricetidae > Peromyscus > Peromyscus maniculatus. Next base: position 30,799,877 of record NC_134865.1, read on the forward strand.
TGCACACATCTGTATTCCCTCTGCTTCTAAATGAGATAGCAGAGGCAGGAGAACCCTGAGGCTCACAGACCAGCTAGCTTGGCATATGCAGCAGTAGATGGCATGAGACCCTGTGTAAAACAGGGTACAAGGTGAGGAATGTAACTTAAGATTGTCCTCTGACACACAGACACGACAGAGAGAGAGAGAGAGAGAGAGAGAGAGAGAGAGAGAGAGAGAGAGAGAGAGAGAATGAAATCTCATTATAAGCTCAGCAAAGAATAGAAGTGGAACTCTTGGACAAACTATGAACCAGAAATCAAAATCACCTTATTGGTGTTCACCAAACAGCATGCCAGATCTGAAAACCATAACCAATAATGCATATACTGAACTAGACATTGGCTCTTGACTCTCTCCCAAGGATTGCAATATAAAACACAGGATCTTAGACAAAAAGTCATTTTTACTTGTAACTAATGGTGAACTATTTTTTCACTGCTTATCTGAAACTAAAATTTAATTAAAAACTGTCATTTATTTATTCACATTTTATAACTGCACTCCCGTCAATTGTCCTCATTATTCTCAATTGTTATTTTTCATTGCTGTATTTCTAAAATGAGTCTAGAGAACCACAGAATGTAATATAATTGAGTCTGCTATGCTGGGTAGCAGTTAGCATGTGGAAACCCTGATTTCTCTACTAACTTTCTGAAGCTGAGGTTGCTGTATACCGAGATGTATTTGGTGTGTGTTTCACTTGTCTCCAGAATAGAACAGTGTTCCTCAGGAAATTCCCCACACTTCTTCATTGTGCCATCCCAGACCTTAAAATACAGGATATAATTGGTTCTACCCACCAACATTACTATGTAAGAATTTCACTTTTCCTTTATTTACACTTGAGTATTCAAGGAAAAAATATATTAATCTTATATGAAATTCCAATATATAAATCAGATAAAATTTTATACAAAGATGTCCTTTATGTTTGAGTTCATATGTTGTAAATATTTTAAATCTGGTGAGATGAACAACTGAGTTATTTTGCTGGATTTCAACATTTTAAAAACATATTAGAAAAGACAACTGTTATCTCATGTCAGCGGTATCAAATTGACATTTCATTATTTGCTATTAAAGTAGCAAAAAATCCTTAAGTCCTTAGAACAGTTATAAACTGGTGAAAGTAACTTTTGTTTATTCATTGTTTCCTTTCAAAACATTTGACATTGGGCATGGTAGTGCCCATCTTTAGTCCCAGCAGTTGGGAGGCTGAGCAGGATATGAGGTCTAGGTCAGGTTGGGCCATGTAGTGAGGTGTTGCCCTGTTGGGCCCTGGCCCCCATTCTTGGGGAGCTGTTGCCTTGCTTGCTGCCCTTGATCAGATATCCTCCCTATGCTAATTCCCTGCTGGTTTCATTTCTCCTGAACAGCTTACCGAAGGTTCCTTGTTTGCGTATCCTGCATATTGGTGCAATGCTAGAATGTAAAACAGTTGTAGCGAACTTTTGCCCTCCCAGGTTCTTCCACTGTGCTGTAAGTCTGTATTTAAGGCCTCCTCCCTCCTTCAATGAAGGGAATTCAGTGTTCTACTGAGATGAATGACCCGCTCTCTTGTCTCTCTTTTAATCCTCAGCCCCTCGCTCGGACATGGTGAATGGGTAGTAACAAGGACTTTGCTACGCTGCCCCAATTTCTGCCCCACCCATCCTTTCAAAACCTGCGAGTCTTGAAGTCGCATTTAAAATTTTATTTAAATTGATATACAAAAATTTACAAAAAAAATATACATTACTAACATAAAATTTCATGTTTTTTTTTTTTTTTACATAGAAGATAATAGCAAAACCAAGTTAAGTATTTTTCATCTTCTTAAATCATTTCTGTACCATGAAAACTTTTGGAATTTTTCTTGACATTTTGAACCATACCGTATATCATTGTTACCTCTAGCCACCCTAGTAAATAATAGTTTGCCAAGTATTCAATTACATTCCGTAAGTTTAGAAGAAATGTTACTGGAAATTTTTGACGAAGATTATTTTTCAAATTCTAACACATGAATCTATTTCCAAATTGCTGAATATTCAATTGAGATAAATGTAAGACCATTCATAATTTTACTATGTGTGTTTTAAAAAATAAAAGTTTATTAATATGGCAGTATAATGTATCATTTCCCTCATATAAAATATGATAAAATCTTATAAGAACAAACTTAAATGTATATTTTACCACAATCTGCATACCAAATGAATGAACTATAGAATTTCTTGTTTTTCATTTTTTTTTTTTGGCAGGGAGAGGATTAAGACAGGGTTTCTCTGTGTAGCTTTGGCTGTCCTAGAACTCACTCTGTAGATCAGGCTGATGTTGAACTCTTAGAAATCCACGTGCTTCTGCCTCCCAAGGGCTGGGATTAAATCCATGTCAACTGTCAAACTGGAAGACGAGGACTGACTTCACAAAGTTGTCCTTTGATGTCCACACATGTGGTGAATGCTACACACACACACACACACACACACACACACACACACACACACACACTATGACTCTAAGAATGGGTGGGATGGACATGGGGGAGTTAGAGGAAAGAGAGAGAGGGAAAGAATTATGTAAATATGGCACTCATATATGAAATTCTCAAAAACAAATGCAATTTTAAAAATCCAGGGGGGATTGCGGGGCAGGAATGGGGAGGCGAGCATGATCAAAATGCATTGTACATGTGAAATTCTTCAAGATTTACAAGAAAATATAAAACAAAACAAAATGAATTCTCCCCAAAACCTTCCATTGGGAGGAAGAGTTGAAGTTTATTTGAAAGGCAAACACAGGTTTTGTTTGTGTATTTTTTAATTTCTCATGAGGGTAAACGCACCAGTTTTAGAATTTATGAAGTTAAATCCTTTTCAAAAGAGTGCAAGTGATCCTATCTGAGTGTGTACGAGCTTGAAAAGCTGCAATATCTTGGACACCGTCTAGCTCAGGTGACTTTAGGGTCTCTCGTGACACATGCTTGTATTTGAAAATCCCTGTGAGCTGTGGCTCCCTTCACCAGACACTGCAGGCGGATCTTCCTGTTGTCCTGCAGTTCATTGTCGATTGTCGGCACTGCAGGCGGATCTTACCACGACGGCTTCGATCTGAGGTCCAGGCCAAATCCAGCCATTTCCACTGCCAGGGCAGGTCTTTTTGATCATCAAATTCAAATTATTTCCCTTCTGATGTGTTTAGCACAGGGCTGCAGTTTATGTCTTGAGAGAGGAAGAGATAGATGGACGGATGGACAGACAGACAAAGTCTCATCCCCTTCACAATCTGATGCCTGACTGAGTTCTCCTCAGGCTGTGCAGACCCTGTCCACGTGCAGGAGACACCATTATCCTCCATGCACAGCACACCACACTGTGCACTTTCACCATTATCCTCCATGCACACCCACTGCACTGTGTACTTTCACCATTATCCTCCATGCACACCCACTGCACTGTGTACTTTCACCATTATCCACCATGCACACCACACTGCACTGTGCACTTTCACCATTATCCACCATGCACACCACACCACACTGTGCACTTTCACCATTATCCACCATGCACACCACACTGCACTGTGCACTTTCACCATTATCCACCATGCACACCACACTGCACTGTGCACTTTCACCATTATCCACCATGCACACCACACTGCACTGTGCACTTTCACCATTATCTACCTTGCACAGCACACTGCACTGTGCACTTTCACCATTATCCACGTTGCACAGCACACCACACTGCACTTCCACATCTGCACTCCTTAGCAATTTCTGTGTTTTCCCTCCTCAAACATTCTTTCCTAAAATACCATTTATTAACTTGTCTCTTACTTTTCTGCCTCAATTGTTTGTGATCCTTGTTTTCTTTCTCAAGTTGAATATAAACTCCTTTACATGCGTTATTTACAGAAAGTTTTCCGGCACTTACGATAGTAATATCAATGATTATATTTTGTGGTTAGCTTAGGATATGTGTCCCACTTATTCTGCACACCAACTCAACTGAAAGTTCTTTTATTGACATTTTTCTCCCCCACAGAATTTGATGGGGAATTTCATATATGGGTGTAAATGGTTTTTATTACTTAATTTTTTAGACCATAATATGATTCTATTTTCCTTTTCTTTTCCCACTCCGAATCCTCCCATACAGTCCTCCTCTCTCTATTTCAAACCCATGACCTCTCTGTTTACTATTGCATGCATTTACATATATGCATTTGCATATGTATGCATATTCCTAAATACAACCTGCTCGTTCTGTATAATGTTACTTGGATTCGTGTTTCAGGGATGATCCCTTGGTACTGGATGACCAGTGAGTGTGCTCACCCCTGAGGAAGACGTTTCCTTTACGGTTGGCAATCCTTAGTCGCCCTCACTCTTTACACAGTGTTGATGCGCCTGGCTTTCCCCTTCCACTCTGGCGTGCCGATTGTCATCCTTGTCCAGCTCAGGTCTGGGCCGTCACTCTGGTGAGACTTTGTGGGTGTGGCTTCTGACGTCACTAGGAGACACTCTCAGCAGCAGACTTCCTGGGCTTCTGGCTCTTTCTTTCTGGTACTGTTGCTCTCTCTTCCACGACGTCCCCTGAACCTCAGTGGTGGGGTCCTTCAGAGATTCACAGTCAGTCCAATAGTGGATTTTAACAAGGAAGAGGCTTTTCTTCAGGTACTGTCACCAGGTCAACACTTGGGGCCCAGGATTTCCGAATACAGCACTCAGTCAGTCACCCCAGTTAGGGGTTTATAAAGACAAGGAACAGTCTTGGGCAAGCAGAAGGTCCTCTCAGAACAGCAAGCTTTTTTTTTTTTTTTTTTTTTTTTAACAGAAGCAGAAACAGTGAAAAATGTGAAAAATGTAAAATGTAACCCTTAACAATCCCTAACATTTAGAGGTCTAATTTTGTTTTATAATTCTTTTTTTTTTTTCAAGACAGGGTTTCTCTGTATAGCTTTGTGCCTTTCCTGGACCTCACTCTGTAGACCAGGCTGGCCTCGAACTCACAGAGATCCTCCTGGCTCTGCCTCCCGAGTGCTGGGATTAAAGGCATGCGCCACCACCGCCCGGCCTGCTTTATAATTCTTAAGCATAGAGATTTTTAACTTTTAAACACAACGCCAGGCACCACATTAGGTGCAGGAGCAGTTCTGTGTGTGTATCCACTGGGACTGGACTTGTTCAGCCAGAGGGATCTTGGAGGAGAAGCTACAGCAGCTTTGCTAATCCCTAACAACGATCTAAACATTTTTCCTTATACGCACAGATAAGTGCGGTCTTCACTCCTCATCACAGAAACACCCTTTTGCATGTGAATATTTTGATCAAATCTACCCGAATTCTCTCCCCACCAATTCTCCCCTAACTGCACCCACCCCCAACACTATTCCTTTTCCATTTCATGTACTTTATCTTCACTCCTTGGCATATGCCCAAAGGACTTAACAAACTTCTCCATAGATATTTGCTCAACTATTCACTCTCTATTCACAACAACCAGTAAATGGAAACAACTTAAGTGTCCTTCAACAAATGAATGGTCATAATATGAAGTACATAGTCACAATGAAATACTAGTCCATTGCAAAGAAAAATGAAATCAGGAAGTTTTTAGGCAAATGGATGGATCTCGAAAAGATTATACTGAATGAGGTAACCCAGACCCAGAAAGATAAACCCTGCACGTTCTCTCTCATCTGTGGTTCATAGCTCTAAATCTTCAAGTGGGAGCATACAACATGGAGTAAATGCAGAAACTAGGAAAGTCTAAAGAACCCACAGGTGGGGTTTTTATTTGAGAGGGCAATAGCAGGGTACAGGTCATATAAAGGGAAAATGAAAAGAATGGGAAGAGGGTTCCAACTGTGAAGGAGAGAGGGAAGTCAATGAAGACAATGAAGAGTAGATGAAGGACAAATAACACCATGGCTGGGCTGATAAAGTCTCAAGGAATCAATCATACTGGTTAATATTTACCAAAAATAAAGATGCACAACATGTAAGTGCACACACACACACACACACACACACACACACACACACACACACACACATCTTAAAGGAGTTAAGCCACTTGGAAAAACAATGCTCCCCACAAGAACCAAAAACTAATAAAAACCCCTGTAAAGCATGAGCAACCTCCTTCCGTATGGTTGGTCAGGGTAATTCAAGTGACTCCCCAAACAATACAGACCATTGATGTATCCCATGATTACCCCTCAGAGGTTGAAGTAAGCCTCAACTGTTGAAGATACCACACACTTAGGACACAAGACTCAGATGATTCAACATCGACCTAACCTGAAAGTCTTGTTCCTGCTGTCTGAAGCCGCTAAGGGAGGGAAGCAATTATCTACCCCACTGCAGTACCTATGAAGTATAACAGTGATCAGCATGGCAAAATATCTGTAAAGGTGCAGTAAGTGGCACTCACATGTTGGTGGTAAACAACAGTTGTCTAATTGGACTTGAGGTCCACTCAAAAGGAGGAAAATAATGCCTGGACTAAAAACTAGCCAACTTCCTGGAGCAACTGAGGTTATGGACCTTAGAAATAATGTACTACAGCCACTTTGCAAGACCAGCACAGTTGCTTATCGTATCTTAAATCTTACCCTTAACTGCCCCTCATGAAAGAAGCTTCTCTTTACAGCAAATGGAGACCATTGTAGAAAACCACAACTGGACAAAGCAGGGATGAGTGGTTGGAGGGGAGTCCGATCCCAGTGGATACATCTACACCACAGCTCCTGCTTCTGTGGCTCCAGGAGCACTGTGGAAGAAGGAGGAGAAAGAAAAGAACCAGAATACCAGGAAATCTTTGGTGAAACAGTCTCTCCTAAAAATGGCCAAACAAACAAGCCCGAAACAATGGTTATATCAATAGACATGCAAATGTAGAAGGGGGGAATTTTTACAGATTCCACCCCCAGACAAAGAACTATAGGCAAATAATGGCTGCGGGAGGAGGGAGAATTAGCCTGTTGTTGAGATGAGTTCCCTTGTTGATCATCCAATGCACGGTGTTCAGCCCTGAAACCATATACACACAAACGACAAAAACAAACTCAGCAAGTTGTATTTATAAAGTTGTGCGTGTGTGTGTGTGTGTACATGGGTGTGAACACACACATGTGTATGTAACGGCACAAATCAAAGAAAAAGAGGCTAATCATTGGAGAGCTGGGGCAGCATAGGAGGGGATTGAGGGAGAAAAGGGGAGCAGGAAAGTAATAGAATTCTATTTTAATTAAAGTGCTTTATAAAATAAAACCACTGAGTCTGCTCAGTACTGCCCATATGCACATGATGTAGGACCATCTACAAGAGCATGGAGAGCCTTTCAGAGGTCACATTCCGAAAGAAAACTTTCTCTTCCATCCCAACAGCCATCTCTTGTCAATAGTTCCTCACTAGGATGGGGCTTCATAAACCTCCACCTCATCCGTGCTGGGATTTGGGCCAGCTTGATCATGGACAGGTCCTGTGCATACAATCTCAGTCACTGTGAGTTCACGTGAACAGTGGTTGTAGCATGTCCACCAAATAGTATTTCTCTGCAGCCTTTCACTACTTCTGTCTCCTGTAATATGTCTACTCCCCTCTTTCACAATAATTCCTGAGCCTCACTGGGAGGTGATATGAATGATAAATGGTGCTGTTTGCGGCTGCTTACTATGCGAAAAGGTCACACGTCATGAGCCATGGCTGCCTAGTAGCAGAGAACTCTATTAGGAGGACGAGGGGCGGGAGGAGGTGGGGAGAACCGGGCCTTGGAGAGGAGCACGTGCTGTGAGAGGGAAAGATGATGGGGAGAGACAGAGCAGAACAGAGAGGGTGGGGTCTGAGTCATGGCTCTTTAAGGTGCAGATGGGCTTACAGAGCCACGTCACACATGCGCAGATTGTGCGACCATGCTGCGTGTACGTGATCACCAGCACACACTGATGACATAAGACGCAAGACCGTTTGCTTAACTCCTGAACTGCACGTGTGTGGTCATGCAGCTGGAGTGAGGGCAGAATTCTAACAGGAGGAGGATGATATAGTTGTTTCATTTACAGATGAACAGTCCACTGTCTTTTTTTTTCCCCCCGAGACAGGGATTCTCTGTGTAGCTTTGTGCCTTTCCTGGAACTCACTTTGGAGACCAGGCTGGCCTCGAACTCACAGAGATCTGCCTGCCTCTGCCTCCCGAGTGCTGGGATTAAAGGCATGCACCACTACCACCTGGCAGTCCACAGTCTTTTATTCTCTGCACATTGGCCAGCTGTAGGTCTCTTTATTAAACAGCATCTACTGCAAAGAAGCTTCTTTCTGGAAGCTGATGTGTTGATCTATGGGTATAAAGATAAGAACTCAGAGGGCAGTTTAATACTATGTGCATTTAGTAGAATAAAGGTATTAGTGTCTCCTCTTGGGCCTGTGACCTAGCCAGTCTTAGATCTGGAGCCCAATTTTAAGAAGTTTTACTTTTTTCCTATGTTGAGTCATTTTAAGAATTGAATAAAAATTTTGTGAAGCAATGACTAATAGAAAAAGAATGAAGGTTGACTATAAAAATATAGGATAAATGATGACTTTCAGAAGCAGAAAAACACGATCTAGGGAGTCAATATGAGTGGCTGTGGACGAACTGCCGAACAGGGATGATGTCAGGTGTAGGATACCGAACAGGGATGACGTCAGGTTTTGGATACCGAACAGGGATGACGTCAGGTTGTGGACATGCAGCCCAAGCACACTGCAGGACTGGCTCCACGCTCTTGCCTGCGTTGGCCTCCGCACTCTTCTCTCAAGTGAGATACTCACCAATTATTAGGTGCAAGCAGAGAACTGGAGGGCCTCGATGATGGTGTTCCTAGAGATCCCAGGAAGATAATTACTACTGGAGTCTTTGAGGTCAAGAATGAAATTGTCATATTTCTTTAGTCTATAACCCTCAAAAATAAATAAATAGAAAGAAATTGGCCCTGCATAGTAAAAATTTTAGTTAAGTAAATTATGCCAAATTCAAGTGCATTTCATTTTATAGACGCTCTTGCTTTCAGTTTTCACAGGTCACAAAACATACTCTAAGGTAGCTAAGGGGTAATTAACTTCTTGATAGTTGAGAAATCACGGTGCCTAGGGAAGACCTTGTTTTGGTAATAAAGGGTATATAGTGATCTCATCTGAGAGCAACTTGAACTCAATGGCATTTACCTCCAAAAATCATCATGGTGCAGTGGGCTGGTGAGATAGCTCAGCAAGTAAATGTGCTTACTTCATTAATCAGGAAACCCGAGTTTGATTCCCTGAACCCACATAGAAGTGACAGAGAGGAGTGACTTGATAAAGTTGTCTTCTGACCTACACACACACACACACACACACACACACACACACACACACACACCATTGGTGCAGATACCAAATATTAATAATAATATGGATATTATATATACATATGTATGTATATATATCTTAAGTTGTCTCTCCAACTGGTGTATTTGAAGGAAAATTAACATTGAGTGTCTGCTGGGTAAAGTAGATGTTTTATATTCATTACCAAAGGTTTATGAGCAAATATTTATTTTTAATATTCCTCATTGAAACTGGAAAGATTTCTTTTTCTTAATCACATTCTTAAAGATTTGAAGCAAGCAATGTGTTGAGGCATGGCCCCTTTTAATTGGAATGTAGTTAAGTCTAGAGGCAACAAACATTTCCTTAAATTTCAGAGATGAAAATAAGTTCATAAACTGCAGTATCAGGGTTAGAATTCACACTGATTCTACATTCATACTTTCCATCTAAGCATAGCCAAAACACCAATGTGAACTGATTACATCTCCATGGGAAATGGATGTTGTGCTCCTCTCTCCCGTAAGTGTTCTTGAATTCTGTTGCAACCTTCTCTATTACTTTGTATTTTTATTTAGCCAACTATTGTCACCTTGAGCTTATTTTTGTGACTATGATTTATTGAACAGCTTCACAAGTTTGTTTATATATTTATGTATTTTAACGTAATTCTTTATTGGTTCTTTGGGAATGTCACACCATGTACCTCAATCCCACTCACCTCCCAGTCCCGCTATATCTGCCCCTCACTCCTGTAGCATGGCCCCCTAAAAAATTAATTGAAAACAAAACAAACAAACAAAAAACACCTGTCTCTTCTGTCTTTCCAGCACCTCTTCATTTATCCTAATGGCATTGGGAACTGCAGAGTATCACGCAGTATGCTCTTTTTTTCCAAATAGCCCCACCAGTAAAAGGTTCATTGTGATGAGTCATTGGTCTGGTTCAAGGCCCCTGGCACCATCATCACTGGACCCTCACTGAAACTCCTCTCAGAGATCCTGCTGTTGGCCTGAGTCATAGAGATATCGTAGTTATCTCCTTCAGCAGGACCAGTCCCTTCACACACTCCAGATGTCACAGATAGGGTAGATCCTAGGGTGGGCCAGGCCCAGGCTCTGAGCTGGGCAGTCGGGTTCACTTGGATTGCCTCCTTAGAGGAGGGCCAGAGCCAGCTTTTCTAGGTCCATGCCATCAGGGCCAGCCCTCTCATGCCTGTGTTGTGGGGGCATCTCTCCCATGAGGAGTGAGAGCAGCTCTCCTGCTGCAGTGTCGTTGAGGGGCAGGTTCAGCTATCCCAGAACCAATGAGGGGGTGGGGCCGGCCCAGTGCAGCCCTCAGACTTCAACACATATGGTTCCTATTACCCTCTGTGGTAACACTGGCCATGGGCATCATCACAGACCCCGGCTACAGGAGGAACATGGACCCAGACATGCCCTCAGCAGCAGCTCTGGCCAAGTCACCATCACCCTGTTGGCAGCACAGGCCGCTGAGATTAATATGGCCTCTGTGGCAGCAAGGCCCTTGGACACCAACATGGTATCAGGTGGCTGTCCAGACCCAGAACTTCCGTTCAGCCCCTGGTACCAACAGGAGCCATGGACATGAACTCAGACGCTGGTTTTTGCTGGGCCATGGACCTAGACATGGCCCAGGACAGCAGTCCAAGCCCAGATGACACCATGGCCCCATGTGGCATCAAAGGCCACCAAGATTGGCGTGACCCCAGTAGCAGAATGGCCTTCAGACATGAACATGGCCACAGGTTGTGGCCCAGACCCTGAACATCCATGTGACCTTTGGTGGTACCATGGGCCATGGACATCAACACAGAACCTGGCTGTAGTAGGATCATACTATATACATTTATAATCTGACACTTTTTAATTCTCTAAGATCTATTTCTTGTTCTTATTTGTCCCTTTCTTCCTGTTAATTTTCTGGTTTCATTCATACAGTCAAAGGAATATCAATGGCACGGCTTACTTATTTTTGTTATTGTTTTGCTAAGCACAGAACAGAGGATTGAAAATAAAATTAAACAGGACATATCTGGGAAGAGGTCATAGTTAAACTAGGAGAATACCTATCAAATGGTGGTTTGGAGGAGTCCCCAAGGTCACCTTCTGATTGGTGATTAGAATAAATAGTCAAGGTTACTATAGAGCTTCCTGTGGCAAGGAAGTCAGCCAATGGTAGCTGAATTTGGCCAACAGTCACCAGCAGGGAGAGTAATATAAGTGATTTGTAGTAGGAAAACATGGAAGGACTCAGGATGCCCCTGTCGGGGGCTGTTGGCTTAGAGAAGTTAAGGCAAGCTTACTGGAAGTAGGCATTCAATACAATTGGATAGTGGGGCATGTGGTGATATTGTGTTCCCCAAAATATTGTGCACCCTAATAAACTTATCTGGGGTCAGAGAACAGAACAGCCACTAGATATAGAGGCCAGAAAATGGTGGCACACACACCTTTAATCCTAGCATTCCAGAGGCAGAGATCCACCTGGATCTCTGTGAGTTTAAAGCCACACTGGAAACAGCCAGGCATGGTGACATGAACCTTTAACCCCAGGAAGTGATGGCAGAAAGCAGAAATGTATATCAGGCATGAGGACCAGGAACTAGGCTGGATGAGCTTTTAGGCTTCTAGCAGCAGTTCAGCTGAGAGCCATTCTGGATGAGGACTCAGAGGCATCCAGTCTGAGGAAACAGGGTCAGCTGAGGAATTGGCAAGGTGAGGTGGCTGTGGCTTGTTCTGTTTCTCCCAATACCTGGCCTCAGGTTTGACTTTATTAATAAGACTCTTTTAAGATTCATGCTACATGGACATATTTAGCTTCTCTGTTTCAACTAAAGGTAGAATTAGAAGCAAAAATTGGGGAACCTGTAATACTTGGTTAAATAGCAAAATATTGGGCTAATTGCTACAAATAATCTGTTTTGGATTCTCCAGGGTTATTGCTTCAGTCTCTGAGTTAGGCTTCTATTTTCTATATTGTCTGGCTACTGTCCATTCCTGCAACAGACTCTCACTTACATACAAAAGATATGTAATAATCTATCTATTGATATTTTAAGCCTGCCCCACAGTGGGTCAGGGACATACTTTCTGATAAATGGGCATGCTACAGTGAGTCCATGTCTTTAGAAGTCTCCATCCTTCTGTGCACCCCACCCCCAGAGATAGCCCTAAGAGCGGTCAGTTAAAAATCTCAGCCAAGGCAGATGATACTCATTGAAACAGTGTAAGATTAATGATGATGCATAATCTGTGCTCAGTAATAAATTTCTCACACATGGGAACTTAAGAGCAGGGTTAGGGTTGACCCTTTTTCTGAAGTAGAGTTAGAGAGACAGAGGTAGACAAAGAAGTTGAAAGCAGGCCCCCTGAGATGGCATGGCTTTGTTCCCAGAAAACACTGCACGAAAAAAATGGTAGAAAGGCAAAGGGATCACTAAGGGAAAGGGGAGGTTCAGGGACCTTATAAAATACCCAAGTCAGTGGGAACTCCCAGCTTTAGGGTCCCTCCGGTCCTGAAGAGATAATAGGGTGGTTACTTTCGCTTTCTGAGCTACTTCTGTCATTAAATAATGGAAGTTCACTTCCTTGTTCATCCCAGAAAATGAGCACAGCAATACCCTAGACAACTCCAAGCACCTTGTTAATTTCTAAGGACCCCCAAACTGAAAATTATTATCAGACAGGTTAGAGAATGTGTTTCTTTGATTCATACACATTAGATAAATGATATAAGTGCTCCTGTTTTTTCTTATGGATTACTGGGCACACAGTTTATGTAGCCACTTTGAGGGGTTGTCTGGGCAGTTATTAGCACTTGCTAAACACCATCCTATTGAGTTTCCGCCCTCTCTATTTCACATCTCTGTCTTTCACTACAGCAGCATAGTTTGCTTTCTCTAAGAAAGTGATAATGCATATGTTGGTGTCTTAGCCTACAGAACCCAGACTTGGGAATTAGGGTTCTGGTTTCTGTTTTATGGATTACAATTCGCTGATCTGAGATGCTTGAACAAAGATTAGATTTACAACCAAAAGATTAGTCATTCATTCAACTTGAATTTGCAAAGGAAAATACTAGGGAGGCTTTTGGATATGTCTACTGTAGTACAGGAGAGGTCAGGACTGGATATAAAATATGATAAAGTCATATCTGTGGCTATAAATTAAAGTTATGATAGGGATGGATTGTCTAGAAAGAGATGGTAGATTAATAGGCTGGCAGAGTTATGAACATGAAATGTGAAATGTCACATGAGGAACACTAGTGACACTATTGGTTAGCACAAAGCACTTTTATGAAATAGCACATATATTACCTCAGATGGAGAAAAATAAATTGTGTAGCAGCAGCCAGGCAGCTGAGGTCCTGGAAGCCAAGAAGTGGTAGTGGTTCATAACCAAGGTCATTGGTAACACTGTGAAATGCTGCTATCTGTCAATAAAAATAAAGGCCAAAATGTCCATTAGACTTAGGGCTGTGAAGATAATTGGTTGCACTGCCAGGAAGGGTGGTGGAAAAGCTATTTCCTTGAAGTAGGAGTAATGAGTGGAAGGCACACTGGGCATTAAGAAAACATACGGAAGTAAGAGGAGGTATGGGGTGTTCTATAGAATTCCTGTAGTTTAGTGATGTTAAATATAGACCCAGGATGTAATTTTCTAAGACACTTTGCATCATTATGAAGCATAGGGAATTTATCTTCTCTAACCTGGGTAACATATAGACCAATAGATTTTGTAATAGCCAGTAGCCCTCAGACGAAATGAGAAAAGACTTCAGGGAATATTTACATCCCTTATGTTTGTATAAAAGCATACATAATGTGTGTGTGTGTGTGTGTGTGTGTGTGTGTGTGTGTGTGTGTGTGTGTGGTGTGTGTTATTAGGAAAAGAAAAACCAGTTCACCAAACAAACAACCAAACAAAAAACAGGTATTTATTCAGTTCTGAAAGAGGGCCCAAGATTCCAGAAGACAAATAGGCACTTATGCAGGGTATATTTTAGCAACTCTGTTTGCAGAGGATTCATTGCTTTAAGAATTTTTTAAATTGCTGAACAAAAATGCAAGACTGTAATTATGATCTCAAGTATGTTCATGCAGATCTGAAGTGTGGGAAGCCATGCAGCCTCTGACAGCAGTAAGATAATTACAAGCAGCATGTAGAATATAATTGTGGGTGTGAATGCCAGGAGCTAAGTGAGGCATGAATAAATAAGGAATGGGAGAAGGAAATTAATTTAAAGGAATCAAGGACCTTGAAATGGCATGTATGTAGGAGGGCTTGAGCTTCTCAGGGGCATTTTCTTAGTGGAATCCTGGTGAGTTGTTGATTGTATTTGAAAACTATGGATTAAAATATTGATAAAATGCAGGTAATTTCTGTGGACTGGAGCGATCTGTATCTCTCAAAACCCATTTCTTGCGGTTAACATCCGGAGTAGCAAAATATTCACATAATTCTCATCAGAAATGTAGCAGTATACTATTTATATTACAGGCTAACAACAAATCTGTAACAACCATCTGTTGGTTTTAATGTGGCGGCACTGTGTTATTCATTAAGCCGCGCTGTTACCATGTGAGAAAGGCCATGAGGCACAACAAAACCCACTATCGTAGTTTCATTGGGAGAAGAGAGGGACAGAAGAGAGCGTGACCAGGCCTGTGGAAGACACGTGCAGAGAGAGAAGGAGGTGGGGAAAAGTACGGGGGAGGAGTCTGTGTCCCGCTTATGGATTCCCCTGCGCATGCCCATATGGGCTTATGGAGCTACTCCACGCATGCGCATAGATTGTGTGATTACGCTGTGCACAAATTATATGATCACACGGTGCATGGATGTAGGATGTGAAGCCCCTTAGTTGGCTACTAAACTGCACCTGTGTGGTCATGTAGCTGGGGGAGTGGCCAGGAATTCCAACATTCCAGACTCTTTGCTTATTATAAAAAAAAAAAAAAGGCAGGAATAGGTGTACTGAAAAAAAGGTGAACAGGAATAGGGGTACTGTGTCTCCCAAAAGCTGCTTCCAGCTGACTTGGTGGGAGTCGGTTGACTCTTGGTGGGGGTAGGGAAGGGGGCTTCTGAGGTAACCAGGTGTCCTGGGATGGTGGACTATCGTTTTCTGCCTTGGAGTCACCTATCTTTCTTGGCTTGGGACTCTGGCTGCTTGTGTCTGAGAGAGTGGGGGTGAGACAGAGAAAAGCATAGAAAAAAGAAATATATATATATATTCCTTTGGGGGTCCTAGGGTGAGGGAGGGGGTTCCAGGATCAGGAAAGTTTGGGTTATCTTTATCTGAAGCAGATCTGACCTGTCCAGATGGATTCAAGCTGGTTTTTGGAGCTTGGAAGGATTTTTAAACATATTGGGAAGCAGTCATGGGAAATTTAAAGTCTTGGGCTGGTGACCATGATATTGTAATGTTTTAGTACTCTGCTGTATTGGTTAATGTGTGTGTGTGTGTGTGTGTGTGTGTGTGTGTGTGTGTGTGTGTGAGAGAGAGAGAGAGAGAGAGAGAGAGAGAGAGAGAGAGAGAGAGAGAGATTTGGAACATGCTTTTAATTTTTACCTGAGATAAGCCTTATCAGAGACAGATTATTTTAAGGCACCTGTTTCCTTTATTAGTTTAGCATCCAGGAGATACAGGTGATCAGCTGCTGAGGGCTAACAGTAATAGACTGTTATATTAAAGTCTGTTTTTGGCAGAGCCCAGACCCTTTGGTCTGGGGGTGTAAATACCTTTGGACTGTTACTGTTCCTCACCATGTGGATATACTTGATGGTTTTTGGCCTCCAGCTCTATGGTGATCCTGTAAAAATTAGCTGAGTAGTTTATTAAAAGAGGGAACCAGGAAGAGAAAAGCTTATGGGGTGAGACCTCATTCTTCTGGAATTGGTGACAAGGCAGTGGATCCTGATGTCCTCTGGGACTTGAGAGAGAGCAGGGCCCTGTTTGTGTCACTGTGCATGAGGAGGAGAAGCACTCCTGACAGGTCTGGAGTGAGGCACATGGAGGAAGCAAATGAAATGAAAGCTCCTACCTTAGCTGGAAAATCTCTTCCCATTAGGTACCGCTGAAAATACAATTAAGTGGTGGAGTCCGGTGAGGTGGTAAGGCTGTCCCCCTACCATGACAATAGGGAAACGAGGAGAGGTGGAACCCCAAAACTCCCTCAGGACTGAGTAAGTGGCTCGGTGTCCAGCAGGAAGGTAATGGATCACCCCATGCTGCATCCTGGGTTCCCTGTGAGCCCATGGCCAAGCCTAGGAGGTCTGCTGGAGGTCTTTGTTTGATGTCCCCATGCCACGAGGTGCATGAGAGCAGTCAGCTGACCAGTATCCCTCTCAGTGGTACTTCAGACAAGGATCAGCTGATGGCCCATGTGAGGCAGGGCATGAATAAGCCCACATGGCGTTTTCTAGCACACTTAAAACAGGGACCTGGAGGCTTTTATGCCGCCGCTCAGATAGCATGTGCCAGCATTTGGCAATTCTGTTCATGGGCTTTCTCATCTCTCCCATGGTACCTTAAATGCCACAGCTAAGACTTCTGCCTGTGGGGTTAGGGGCCCTCTCTGCAGATGCTTAAGTTAGCCCTGATGTCAGGAAGCTCTGGGAGACATGAGACGGATTTTCATCCTTATCTTGAATTACGTATTTTAGCTTTTATAGTTTACTGGGTTTAGGGCAGCCTCACGGAGGCCCACCAGGAGGCAGGTTATAAAGTGATCTCTAGCTGGAGAGCCACCCGGGGTTATTATAATGTGGGTCCTGATCGTGAACTGATTTGCATGCGTCCTAGCCTGCTTCCAGACCTGCCTGTGTTTCTCAGGGCAGCTCGAGAGTGGGTGAGAGGAAGAGTGAATGTGGGAGCCAGAGTTGGGTGGGAGCGGTGGTGGGGAGTGGCCAGGAATTCCAACACCATCATTAGTCAACAGATTCAAAAGTATGATTGCAAATTTAAGAACTGCTCAACACTGGATATGATATTTCCCCCTTTATCCACTACTCTCTTTTTTGTGTGTACCAAGGATTGAAGTTAATATCTTGCGTTTGTTTGGCAAGTACTCTACTAGTTTGCTATGCAATTATTCACCCCTCCACCCAAATTTTCCATTTATTCTCCTCCCCTAACCCTTCCTCACTCCACCTCAGCTCTGTCCCCTTCTTTCTCTCTCTCCCTCCATTCTTTTCATCCTTTCTTTCTCTTCTGTCCTTCCTCTTTCTTTTGCTCTTCCCTTCTCTCTCTCCTCTTTCTCTCCTTTCTTTTCCTCTCTTTTGTCCTCTCTCCTTCCTCCCTCCCTCCCTCCCTCCCTCCCTCCCTCCCTTCCTTCCTTCCTTCCTTCCTTCCTTCCTCCTTTCTTTCTGTAGGCTGTTCCAAACTCCAGATGGCACAGATTAGACTGGTATGTAGATCAACAAGCTAGAAAGAATAACTACAGGAAAGCTCAAGTAGAGGGTTTTGCACACTAATGACCGTTCCTTCTCATCACATTCTTTTAGAGCTATTAGCCTCCGGTTGACAAATACCTTCCTTCTCTTTCCAAAGGCTTACAGTCCAAACGGCTGAAAACTTCCAAGGAAGTGGACATAGACACAGTGAGGACCAAGTGACAGTAGCTCCTCCACTCCGGATGTCGTGCTGGCCTCTCCTCTGCACAGTGAGGTGCCGAGTGCATCTGGATTTATTGGTTGTAGTCTTCAGCACATTTATTAACGAGCTAACAGAAAAAAAGATTAATTGTTCTGTCAACATCCAGGGCACAGCACTGTGTCTGATACCTAGAGAAAAAGCTGGTAGGTCATATGCATGCATATGCTGAGAGTTGGACAAGGGCCCACAGTGCCTCTGACCATCTTCATAGTCTCAGTAAATGAATAGAAAACACTGTGACATGGTTGGAGGTGGTGGAAAAGGTATCTTTACTGGTGCTCATCCCTGGTTTTTGAACAAGAAGTCCTATATTTTCCTTTTACTTGGAACCACAGATCACATAGCTGGCATTGGGCATGAGTGGAACGCTTCAAGCCTGGTTCTGCATTGAACATAGTTTCTTGTTATTTCTTACTCAGTTCAAAGTACATGAAAGGGTTGTGAGGCATGGAAGAAAACAGGCGATCAAACTGAATGGAGAATCACTGCAACACGCCAAGTGAAGAGGCAGCTTTAGCTGGACTACCATGCAATTTACCTTTTTATAGCATTGATCAATGAAGTTGTAACACCACTGACAAATTCTCCTAGCAGATAATTCACCATGATCTGTCATATATAACATGGCTTTCCCAGGGCAGGCTGTTTCTTGGATAATAATTGTCTACCAAAGGACAAGGAAGATTTAATTTCCTGAGTGTGGAAGTACCCTAGCTGCAAAAGAACAGATTGCATAAATATGTGGTATACTCAAAAAGAATGCATTACAGTGTTCATAAGAAGTCTGAGGCTGGAAAAAAAGGATAATCATTTCTTTAGCTAGTGATATCTTTCAATTTTGTTAAGCCATCATTGAGGTAAAGTTTCATATTTGTTATGACAAAGAATTATAGAAACAAAGACACCAATTGATGGCTGGGTTGCATTGTTAGTTAGACTTGTAGACTGGGGCACTGTAAAACCCTTAAGGACTTTTAATTTATTTAATTTCCTTCTAAAATAGTGGTTGTAATGGGTCCCTTGAAAGGGAAGAAATTAAGTTAGGTTCTTTACAGTGCTGCCCAGTACAAATGCAGAGGGACCGGTTTTAAAATCCAGTAAGAGTTGAATGGCCCCCATGGCGCTGACACTTCTGTTTACCTCTTTTAGGGGCAGAGATGGCCACTTATTCTTGCCTGCCCTTCACTTATTTGCACACTGATTGTATTGCTCTCCATCTTTCTGCCACGAGTGTCTGTGGTAATTTTATTTTTATTTAACCAGTATTTGAATAATTTCATCAGAATTAACTCCTGCTCTCTTTAAGCAATTCATGTTCATTTTTAAATATTATATGATTTATACTGTGATAAAAATGTGAGCAATTACAATATTTTAAGGCTATACAAACAACAATTCCTTAAAATACTGAATTTGAATGTGCATAAAAATTCATATTGTTAAATCCAAACAGCATAGAAGCAAAATTTTCTATTCTAAGAAAATAAGACAACAATTTTAAAAAGTGCAATTTGAACATAGGATAATGAATTGATATCATCAGAGACAAACATTAATTTTTAACAAGCTTAATAGAGACAAAGGGGAGCTAGTTTGTCCAAGTGACACATTAAGACTTAGCCACATTAAAAATGATACAGAATAGCTTTCTAGAATCAGTACAGAATTGACACACTGTTTGGCAGGACCTGTTTTTAAACAGCTGGCCCAAGAAGTGACCACATGGTTCCTAAATGCTCCCTCACACTGCTCCTTAAGCTCCAACCCTTAATAGCAGCAAGATAAAAGTGACTTTAATTCCATGCTTGGTCTTTTTACATTGAACAGTGGATGCTGAACATATATACAGTATTGAGTTTATGTCCTCTGTATACAGCTGATGTATTTTGGTAGGAAAAGAATAAACAATAACATTAAAGAAAGAAAGAGGAGAAAGAGACTGCCAAGGTGACTGAAGACAAGTTTCCTACTTCAGAAATTCCCCTCTGACTCCTAAATTCTGAAAGTCAAGTATCAAGGCTTTAATGGAGTAATCATTTTTATCCTTACAAGAGAAAGCATTATAACCCACCAGGGGTGCTCTTAATGACTGTCTGATATACTTTATGAAGCAAATCCTCTAATCTCTCTCAAAAGGGCGAGAAGAAATAAAACAAACCACTAAGTCCACTTTGAGATTAGCAGTATATTTTTTTTAATTAAAAATGTCTTGTGGAGTGAGATTATTATAGATATCCTTGCCAATTAAAGTGTACAAATATTGCCTTATTAGGTTATGAATGACTTTAATATCCCATAGGCCACTGATATATTAGAATCCATGGACTGCAATATGAACCTTCTGGCTTTCCAGTTTAATAACAGGACTCCCAGAACATGTCTTAGATTGATTGACAACCCCTCAGAGTGAGGGGCTATACCAGCAAAGCCAGTTCAGATCACGTCTTCAGAACCTCATGCTTTCTTCCTGCAGATTCCAGTTTTTCCCCCTGTGCTCTATGACTGAGCTTTTCTTTACAAGTTAGTAAACACTGGAAAAGGGTGTGCAATATTTACATGCATGTGCATGCATTTCAGTGGCTGTGTGGATTTCAGCAGCTTCTCAAAATGCTGCATCACTGTGACCTTTAGGAGTACTTCAACAGTGTTATTCAACATTGGCCCCTCTGGCACTGTGGCCAGAAAGCTTTTTGTAGTAGAGCTATCCTGTGTACTGTAAAGCACAAGAAAGAAAGGAAAAGAAAATGTCACCATAGATGAGGAGATGTCTCCTAGGGGAACCAAAGCATCTCAGGAGAACTGACATACAGAGTAAAAAATTTTATTCTAATTATTACTATACCTGGTGACACATATGATTCCAATATACAGCAGTATTTTTCTCCAAAATAGTAAATGGGCAGCTTTTTATATCTTCTGTCTTAGAGTGGAAGAAAATGTACATGCAGTCACATGAGCTGCATAGGCTAGCCTTGAAATAGTCAACTATAAAGTAAAAGACCTGGATTTTAGTAATAGTTCCATCATTTAAACATACATGATGTTGAAAAGAACTTAACATCCTGACTTATGAGGGGCTATAGCTATTAATAAGCTCATTTCATAGGGTTTTTGAGTGTAGATATGATTGATTTGAAAATATTCTGCAAACTCTAGTGCACATCTGAAACATAGGCAGAGTTATTAAGATACTATGGGTAATGTCAGAAGTGAACTATATTCTCCTTGGATAAACAGTAATGGCAATTCAAAGTGAAGTATTCCTTTTTCTCATCTACAACTAACTTTAATTATCTGATCCTTCAAAATTCCCCCTTGTCTATGTTTTCTGGTGCAATTTTTTTTTATTATCAGAGAATTACTCCTATAGAATTTATAATTCAAATCCCACATTGGTGGTATATGACTAATTGTGTACTAACATAAGGAACATGAAAAACAATTTTAGAGACTCTCGTCTGAGAGGCAGTGCTCTAGAGAACCATGGCAACTGGTGGTTTAGGGGAGCACCCACTGATATATGGCTTTCAGACCTGCAGCCTCCATTCACTGTGAAATCTTGTATTGTTGTTTAAGCCACACAGTATGTAGTACTGATACAATGGTCCAAAAGCACATCCTGGGAGATTAAGGCTCCAAATGCTCTTGTGTTGTCTAGGATGTATGAGTCAGGTGTAAGACAGAGGTTCCTGTGCTCTATCCAGACAGGGGAGGTACCTGTGCTCCACCCAGACTGAGGAGGTCTGAGGACAAGAGACTGTGGTGTGCTCTGCCACAAATGGAATGTCTATAACACACCCTTCCCTCAGAGGGTCAAGGATCTGTAGCTGGAGAGTTTCTCCAGCTCCCACCAATCCCCGGCAGTCCCTCAGCCCACTTATAAAATAAATACACAGACTCTTATATTATTCAAACTGTTTGGCCTAATGGCTCAGGCTTCTAGCTATCTAGTTCTTACATCTTAAATTAACCCATTTCTATAAATCTACACCTTGCCACATGGCTCATGGATTACCAATATCTTACATGTTGGTACTCATGGCAGTGGCTGGTAGCATCTCCTCTTTGTATCTTTTCAGGAGCAATTTGTAAACCCCAGAAAGGCAAAATTTTCTTTATTTCTTCAAACATTCTTTCTAAAGTATCTGCATTTGAGTCAGCTAGTAAAATATCATCCATATAATGATAAATTATAGATTTAGGAAATTTTTCATGTATCACTTCCAATAACTGTTGTACAAAATATTGGCACAGGGTTGGGCTATTCAACATTCCCTGTGGAAGGACCCTCCATTGATATCTCTTAACCAGTTGAGAATTATTACAAGTAGGTACTGTAAAGGCAAATCTTTCTCTGTCTTTTTCTTGTAAGGGTATTGAAAAGAAAGTCTTTTAAATTAATAACTATTAGAGGCCATCCTTTTGGTAACAGAGTAGGCAAAGGCATCCCAGATTGTAGAGAGCCCATTGGCTTAATTACTTTGTTAATTGCTCTAAGGTCTGTTGATCATTGTGAAAGAGAGGGCAGAAAGATTTATAAGAGCCAGAGGTAGTGTCTGCAGTACAACAGTTTTTGCTGGCCATTTCAGGGTTGTTGCATAGTGAATTTACAGCAATCACAACTGCATGTACAAGACCTGCATAAGATCAAGCCCACCCACAAACCACAGTGCTGTTGTACAATGCTAGTTGAAGATGTGTTACATTTGTTTATGCTGTGGAACAATTTTTTAATGATGCAAAGATGTGTTGCATTCTTTTATGTTGCAGTTGTTTAACTCTGTGAAGCTGTGTTACTTTGCCTGTCTAAAACACCCAATTGGTATAATAAAGAGCTGAACAGTCAATAGCTAGGCAGGAGAAAGGATAGGTGGGTCTGGTGTTCAGGTGGAAGCTCTACCTCAGTCCTCACCTTTTCTCTCTTTCCAAACCTACCCTATCTCAGAAAACCTGCCAAATGTTGGCTTCTCCCCCAGAGATGTTCAAGACCATACCTACAGGGTATTTAAACTGCCCCCTAGAGAATGGCCATGTAGTGTTTCAGTCTCTTCTCCCTGTCTCCTCTCTGGGGGCTGGAAAAAAAACATCAGAAACATTTTACTCATTACACCTGGACTTTTAATTCTTAATTTGGTTTGATATGGTTTACTGTGTTGGTGGATAGGCTTAATATCAGGATACAGAAACATTTCATCTGGAAGGCAGAGAGAATAAATAGGAGGAGAAACCTGGGAAGAGAAGACTGAGGAGCAAGAAAAAGGAGAAGGAGAGAGGACACCATGGGCCAGCTACCCAGCTACACAGCATGCCTTGGAGTAAGAAGTAAAGAAAGGTATATAGAATAGAGAAAGATAAAAGCCCAGAGGGAAGCCGGGTGGTGATGGCACACGCCTTTAATCCCAGCACTCGGGAGGCAGAGGCAGGTGGATCTCTGTGAGTTCGAGGCCAGCCTGGTTTACAGAGAGATCCAGGAAAGGTACAAAGCTACACAGAGAAACCCTGTCTCAAAAGAAGAAGAAGAAGAAGAAGAAGGAGGAGGAGGAGGAGGAGGAGGAGGAGGAGGAGGAGAAGAAGAAGAAGAAGAAGAAGAAGAAGAAGAAGAAGAAGAAGAAGAAGAAGAAGAAGAAAAACAAAACAAAACCCAAACAAACAAAAATCCCAGAGGGAAAAGGTAGTCAAGAAAATTTAAGTTAAGAAAAGCTGGCTAGAAACAAGCCAAGCTAAGGTTAGCTATTCATAAGAAAGAATAAGTCTCTGTGTATCTGTGTGTATTTATTTGGGAGCTGGGTGGTGAGCCCCCAAAGAATAAAGAGTTAAAAAAATTTTTTTTGACATATCAATGTGAGGATCAAATATCCTTAGGGCCTGAGAAAGCTGAAAAAAAAAAAAAAAAGGATTCAACTCATTTAAAAGTTTCTGCCAGACAATGAGCTATTGGAGAAATTATTTTGGCCACTTCACATAGTTAAAAGAATATTTATTTAATGGTGTAACTCACAGATTAAGTAATGGGTAGGTTGCAGGGTCTGGGGAAGGTGTATTGCAATCCAGCGGTGTTCTCTGGAGCTCTGCACAGTCCACCTTTCACCGTTCAGCATCCCGGCTCTGAGAGAGCACACAGAGAGAGCGTTGGCCCATCCAGCTCTCGGGTCCCCAGGCGCCTCCCCTCGCCCCGCCTCGTAGGTGTGACAGTTGCCAGTGTCTCAATGGGGGTTGGAACTTCCAGATCCAAGCTGGAATGGCTACCCACTACAATGAGCCCTTGAGCATTAAGCAGGAACAAAAAATTAAGAAAGAAATGCCTGCCACAGCTCAGAGTGCTATAAGCCACAGGAAAATGTAATGGAATTCAGCTACCATCACAAAAGCTACTACTTGAAAAAGTCAAGGACTTTTCCAAAGGTCAAGACATGGCTTAAGAAGTCTTGATGATATTTTAGCTTTTGTATATATATTAGCCAATTCTTACAATGATTTTCTTATATGCTATGTGTGGTTCCAAGAACTCTCTAACAGTGCATTTATCTAAAATACCTATCAAACATCCAAGGTCAAATGATCTCCTGAACTAAGTCAACACCCTATGGATACAACATCTGTCTCCTAGGTCAGGTGGATAGCTTTATTTCTTGTGCAATTTAAGCTGAGAACCTCCTTTCTTATATAGCCTTACTAACATTATAGACTCCTAACTTCTTTCCTAACCACTTCTAGGAATGTAGACTGAGCACATAAATCCCCTTTTCTTGATATACTCTCAGTGGACCTCCTCCTTTACCACTCCCTTTTTGGGTTGTAAAATAAACCCTGATGGTCACTCCTTGAGGAAAACTCTTGTATGCCTTTATGACCCTGTAAGAATTCAAGCCTGGTAAACTTGCTTGACAAGAGGTTTGCTATTGCTTGGTTTTATAACCAAATACCTGAGAGATGAGGGAGCTGAGAGGTATAAGGAGACTAGAGTAAGAACAAGAGAACTTGAGGACAAGACAGAGAAGAGAAAAGATAATGGAAGAACTAGATGGGTAAGAACTGGAGAGCGATGAACTAGATGGGGAACAACTAGATTGAAGGGCTAGAAGAGAGTACTAGAGGAACAAGATCAAAGATGAGGAAGAGCCGGATGGGGAAGAACAAGATGAGGAAGAATAAGATGAGAAAGAAGGAGATGGGAGAGGAGCTAAGATGGGAAGGAACTAGATGGATGAGAACCTAGATGGGGCAGAATTAAAATGAGAGAATTAAGATAGAGCTTAGAGGGGACAACAGATAAATGTAGAGAGAAATCAGGCAAGAAAGGAGCTAGGCATTAGAATAGAAGCTGTGTAGAGAGAGAACTGACTCAGAATAATTTAAATTCTATATTCTGTAGGTCTTTGAAGTCTTTAAAAACCATCTGTCTAAAATATGCCTGTTTAACCTTGAAAACATACCTAATGTGACTACAAGTTTGACTATTATAAATTAACTACTAACCTCATTTCTTAATTATACATTACATTTCTAAATGAGTCGCATAAGCACAATACCCAAGAGAAAAACATACATACAGTATAACAAAAATAACTTTAAATTTGTGTCAATATACCAAAATCCATGCCAATGCAAAATATCTGAGATTAATAGTTATCTTTTTATCCTATATTCTTATATTCCTTTAAATGTTAACAAACATCTTGGAAATTATTTGATTTTTTTTCTCAATGTATGGACTAAGGAGTTTTGTGTATGTAGATTCATTTCCTATCATCAAAGATTAGATTAACAGCTGGTTGTAGATTCTTCCCAGACCCTGGGAGGGAACTATCAAGGGGCTGGACCCCCATGGACCCCCATAGACTCCGATAGCAGAATACTGGCATTCCAGAGTTAGGAGGGTTGAATGCAGTTCCTGGTCAAAGGAACCTCCAACCAGGCAGCGAGCTTTAGGGTTGGCTTTCATGACTGAGAAGTGGGCAGAGCCAACCAATATAGCCTACCCAGCAGTAGCTTAACAGTATAAAGTCTGCTCACATGGTCAAAAAAGACTAGAGATATGCAGTAAAGACAGATCCAGATGGAAAAAAAAAATCTTTCAACAGGTTCTAATATGTTTAACAATGTACCTAGGCTTAAGAAAGAAAGAAAAATGGTATGAACAGTCATAGAAAGAAAGAAATAGTTTAAAAACAAAACAGTCTTTAAAGAGAGAAGTAAAATAAAAGAATAAGCCAAGTAGAGATGGGGAATACACAGGGAGTCTGGATCCTGTATGTTGCTGTATTGACCTTGAATTTTTTAATAGTTGATAAGCAAATGACAGCTGCTAAGAGACATGGGATTGAAAGAGGGACTGATGAAATAAACCAGCCTATGTACTTTAGGAGTGCCTTAACTTTAAAATAGAAGTTAAAAAATGTTTTTGTAAAAGGAACTTAAAAGATACATTGCTTTGGAGAAGAGGTTTTGCATTTGTTCTCTCACAGGAGATGAGAGACTGTGAATTCCTTTAGGGTGGATATGGGTCAGTCTTAATCAGGGGGGACCTGCTGAATCTTGACAGGTGATATATATCAACAAAGGTCACCACAAGGGACTTGGAAATTATCTCATTTTTTTTTCCCTCAGGGGCCCCTAAACATGCCTTTGTCCACAGACAACAGGAAGTAGTATAGAGAACATGATGCCCTCATTCCCAAGAGATGGGATGGGTAGTCTTTGGTTTTTGGTAGGTTGTGGATGTTTGTTAACATTTAGGGGAATATAAGAATATAGGATAAAAACATAATTGTGAATCTCAGATATTTTGCATTGGCATGGATTTTGGTATACAGATACAAATTTAAAGTTATTTTTGTTATACTGTATATATGTTTTACTCTTGTTTTGGGTATTGTGCTTATACAGCTCATTTAAAAATGCAATGTATAATTAAGAAATGAGGTTAGTAGTTAATCTATAATAGTCAAACTTGTAGTCACATTAGGTATGTTTTCAAAGTTAAACAGGCATATTTTAGACAGATGGTTTTCAAAGACTTCAAAGACCTACAGAATATGGCATTTAAAATGTTTAATAATTTAAGGGTTTTCATGACAACGAGACACATCTGCTCTTGGTAGCATCAATTTACTTAAGAAAAGAATAATAGGTATTGAAGAAACTCCACATGGAGTTTGCTTTAATTGTGGCAAAGCTAGCCATTTGGGCAAGAAACTGCTCTTACCTGACTGCCTGACAGTAGGTTGTACAAACTAGAAATTCAGGGACATAAGAAAAAGACTGCTGAACTTTGCCAAAACAAGGCAGGATGATCCTTCAGGGTTCTTGCTTCACAGAAGCATCTTCCAGATAGTATGTAGGACACAGAGGAAAGTGACTGATGAACTTTGCCAATACAAGGTGAGATAATCCTTCAAATGTCCTGTTTTACTGGAAAATCTGCCATATATTCTAGGCCAGTAGGCTGAAGATGGATGCCTCAAAGTTGCAGAAGATTTGGGAGACTGTACAGGCAACCAGCTGTCTCTGTTAATAGGTAATGTTACATCCTTCTGGGGTCTTTGACAGAGTTAAATACTAAGTAGTTAGAGTTATAGTTTTCCTTAATTATGATAGAAAGTAAATTAGGTATAAAACTTTGAAATCACTAAGATAAGATAGATATTGGAGTATTTTCTCTGAATTTGCTAAATACAAATATAATTTTTATTTGGTAACTGTTTTGGTTGTATATAATTTTGCCATGTTATAGTTAAAACCTTTCATATTTATGTGGACAAAAAGGGAAAATGTTATAGAATATTAGTTGAAATGTGTTGCATTCATTTATGCTATGGAACATTTGTTTAATGATGCAAAGATGTGTTGAATTTTTTATGTTGCATTTGTTTAACTCTGTGAAGTTGTGTTACTTTGCCTGTCTAAACCTAATTGGTCTAATAAAAAGCTGAATGGCCAATAGCAAGGCAAGAGAAAGGATAGGTGGGACTGGCAGGTAGAGAGAATAAATAAGAGGAGAAACCTGAGAAAAGAAGATCAAGGAGCAAGACAAAGGAAAGAGGACACCAGGGGCCAGCTACTCAACTACACAGCAAGCCTCAGAGTAAGAAGTAAAGAAAGGTATATAGAACAGAGAAAGATAAAAGCCCAGAGGCAAAAGGTAGAGTAATTAGTTAAGAAAAGCTGCCTATAAACAACCAAGCTAAGGCCAGGCATGCATAAGAAATAAGTCTCTGCATGTATTTATTTGGGACCTGGGTGGTATACCACTCAAAGAGCCAAAGAATACAAAGAGTAAAAAAAAAATCCAACTATGCAGCGTGGTTAGGGAGAGGCTCATAAAGTTCCACACCTAGAGGGAAGGTCAGATTTCCTCAGGCATGTGGCCTCCAAGAGGCCACCCTTGCTCTAGTAGATGGTCTTACACCGCTAAGTGGACTTAGTGATTTTAAAAACAAAGGCCAAGGTATCCCTGTTAGTTATGCATTGCCCCTCCTGGCTGGTGGTTATGCCACGGCGCTGCCCCTCGTGGCTGGTCGCCGCCAGCAGCGACCATGCCGTCAGAGCAGCGTGCTGATTAAAAGAATCATAGCCATGGTTACCTTTTAAAGCTTTATTGGGGGGGAGAGGGAAGAAAGAGAGAGAGAGAGAGAAACAGAGACAGAGAGACACAAAAGTGGGGGAGGGGGAGAGGGGAGCCGATGGGAGGAAGGAGTGGAGAGGAGAGGGGACAGAGAGCCCACAGAGGGCTCACCCTCTTTTTAGGCTGGGAAGCCGGCGAAGGCTGATGACGTAATTAAGGATCAAATCCTTACATTCCAGACTTTCCCTTATTATAAAAAAACAAAAAAACAAAAAAAACACAGGTAGATGGGATTAGGGGTGTCGTTCCTCTCAAAAACTGCTTCCAGCTGACTTTTGGACGTTGGTTGGCTCCGGGAGAATGGAGAAGGGGAGTTTTCCGAGGTAGACAGGCGTTGTGGGATACTGTCTGTCATCCGTTTGCTCTGGAGACATGTATCCCTCTTGGCTGTGGCTGGGAACTTTCTGTTTGACAAGATGCTGGTGACATAGAAAAAAACTTAGAGAGATAGAAGGATCATTATTATTTTGAAGTTGGCATTTAGCTGAGGTAGGTCTGGCCTGCCCCTATGGATTTTGAAACATGTTAAGCTTTATCAGAGATTATTTTGAAGCATCTGTTTCCTTTATTAGTTTGGCATCCAGGAGACAGGTGATCAGTTGTTAAAAGCATCTCACAGTAATAGATGTTTATATTAAAGTCCTTTTGTAGTGCCCAGACGCTTTTGGGCCTGGGGGTGTAAATACCTTTTAGCTGTTACAGTTTCTTATTTGATGATCTCTGGACTTTGGTTCTGTGGTGGTCCTGTGCCATTAGCTGAACAGCGAGTTAGAACAGAGAACTGGGAAGAGAAAAGCTTATGGTACATGAGAATTGTTTTTTTTTTTTTTTGAATTAGGGACAAGGCAAAGATCAGGGCCCTGTCTGTATGCACATGAGAAACACAGGCAGTGGATCTGGAGTGAAGCAATGAGCTCTTATTTTAGGTGGAAATCTTTTTTCATTAAGTAATTCTGAAAGTGCAATTAAATCTGGTGAGGTGGATAAGGCTGACCTCTGTACCTGACAATAAAGGAGAGGTGACATCCCAAAACTCCCAGGACTGAGTCAGTGGCTCTGGTGTCCAGAAGGAAAGAAACAGATCGCTTCCCTGCTGTGTTCTGGGTTCCCTGCCATGTCTGTAGCCAAGCCTAGGTCTGCTGGAGGTCTTAGCTTGATGTACCCATGCATCTTGGTGCCTGGGGGCAGCCAGCTGACTCTGTCTTTCTAGGCGGCACTTTTAACAAGGCTGTTGATGGCCTGGCAGGGCACTCGGTAGCCCATGGCCTTTTCCTCACTTAAAACAGGGACCCAACAGCTTTAGGGAGTCAGCGAGTGCCAACACTTGGCAATTTTATTTTCGGGCTTTTATCTCTTCCCTGGCACACCTTAAATGCCACAGATGACTCTTTTGCCTGTGGGGTCGGGAGCCTTGCTCTCCAGATGCTTAAGTTTTAGTCAGGGAGGTCTGGGGAGCAAGAGATGGATTTTACTCCGTGTCCTGAACTTTTTTTTTTTTTTTCCCCTGATTGGTGGCTTAAGGACAGCTTTTGGAAGACTTGTCTGAGGCTATAAGATGATTTTTTGGCTTAAGAGCCATCCTGACTACTGTAAATTTATTTGCATGGATCTTGGCCACTTCCAGACCTGTCTGTGTCTCTCAAGGCAGTTTGAGAATGAGTGGGTGGAGTTAAGGTGAGTTAGGGCGAGAGTCAGTAGAAACCGCCCAAGCCCTCCCACTTGAGCCCGCCCACTGCCAGCGGAAATCAGACGGAAAAGGTTGCACGTGGAGATGCAGAAGTGGGGAACGAGAAGGGTTTAGTTAGAACTTTAGTAGAAAGCTTGGAGATAAAGTAACTCATTTGCCCGTTCACTGGCAGAAGTTCCCGCAACTCCATTATGGGGCCAGGTTTACGACGCTATGTGGCCACGTTTACCGGTGCCCGCCCCTATCCGCCAATGTATCCGCCCATTTGTCCCATGACTGTAGCCAAGAGGAAAAAAAAATTTAAAATAAAAAATTAAAATAACAAACCGGGATCAGACTACAATCTTGGGCGTCCCCAAAGAGTGGAGAGAGATCCATGATTCAGCTCAACTTCGCCATCCTCTTCGTCAAGGGATGGGAAGGGCTGCAGCTGCACTGCAGTTGGTCCACCCGGTAGACCAGGACAGCATTTGCTTTCTCGTGAGAAAGGGAAATGTGCCGTTGCGAGTGCAGCCTGAGGACAACCCCCGGGGTGTCCGTCGCAAAGAATATAGCTCAGACTACAGCTGCGAGAACAGCGGACTTACTGTGGTGAAGAATCATGGCGGTAGTGGTGGGGGTCCAGGGACGCGCGCGCACTCGCAGTCTCGCTGGATGGGGGTAGAGGCGGCAGTAGTTTACAGCGGGTCCTCGGTGTTCGGTGATGTATCCAAGTCTGAACGGCACCATTGTTAGTTATGCCCCGGCGTTGCCCCTCCTGGCTGGTCGTTATGCCGCGGCGCTGCCCCTCGTGGCTGGTCGCCTCCAGCTGCGACCATGCCGTCAGAGCAGCGTGCTGATTAAAAGAATCATAGCCATGGTTACCTTTTAAAGCTTTATTGGGGGGAGAGGGGAGAAAGAGAGAGAGAGAGAGAAACAGAGACAGAGAGACACAAAAAGGGGGGAGGGAGAGAGGGGAGCCGATGGGAGGAAGGAGCAGAGAGGAGAGGGGACAGAGAGCCCACAGAGGGCTCACCCTCTTTTTAGGCTGGGAAGCCGGCGAAGGCTGATGACGTAATTAAGGATCAAATCCTTACAATCCCTCCATAGGAAATGGCCTCCAAAAAGCCATTTCATGCAGTAGGGATAAATCCTGGTCCCCTAGTTCCAGTCTATGCAGGTTCCCCAGCTGTCAGTCCAGAGTCCCTGAGTGAGGGTACTCAGACAAGACCACACCCTAGGCTAGTCATCCCAAAGCCATTGGCTGAAGGGATCAAATTCCCACAACATGTGTGCTCCCACTGGCTCAGCCTTGATGCAGGGGGAAGGCCTTGGTTCTGCCTTAACTTGATGGGCCAGACTTTTTTGACTCCCCATAGGAGGCTTTACCCTCTCTGAGGAGTGGATGGGGGGTGGGGTGGGGTGGGGTGGGGTGGAGATGGGGCAGGGGAGTAGGAAGAGGGGAGGGAGGGGAAACTGCGGTTGGTATGTAAAATGAAGAAGAAACTTTCGAATAAAAATTAAAAAAAAATATGGCCACACGGAAGTTGGAAGGGAAAAGTAGAGAGAGGATAAGGAATGAGTTGGAGGAAAAAGAAAGTGTGTGAATTTGATAAAAATGGATTACATTCATGTTAGCAATTTTCAAACAATAAAAAAAGAAAGAAAAATGCAAATGACTCCGCGGCAACTGCTAATGGAACCACGTTTGGTTGGCGGTGGGCAGTGGGGGTGGGAAGTAGTACACAGGGACAAAAAGGTTTCCATGGAGATTTGGGGAATGGGGGGGCTTGATATTGAGGTTAGTTTCATCAGTGTGTATCTGCAAAGTGTTCATTATCAATCAGTACTATGGTTCTTTACAAGTGTGGGATTCAAACATTTCAATTTGGTCTATATTATGGTGTGAATCTTACTTGTTCTTCTCAGGCTCCAATTTTGAGCGTCGTGGAGCCTTCGGCCCTTAGTGCTGTACTTGCCCTACATTCTGGTTTGTTCTCTCTGCTTCTGGAATCATTGCCGTAAGTGCTGCCCTCTGCCACTTGCTACCATGCTCCTGCCTCCACAGACTGAGGCATTCGACCATGATTTTCCCACTGTGATTGACTGAAGTCCTTCCGAAGCTATGAAACAGAAAAAAAATGCTCCTCTGTGGGGCTGCTTCTGATAAGCGTTTAGTCACAGAGACAAGAAAAGTAAACAATGTGCCTGTGAGCATCTCTGTTCCACACCTTCCCTAGCTTGACCAGTAGTGTTCTTGGCGGCTGCCCATCACATCATGTGGTTCCAGACACACAAAGCCTTTGGATGCTCAGGTTTAGCTCTTTCTTCATTATTCCTCAGAAAAATGAATTCTTCCGAAAGCTGCAGGTTCCTCCTGCTACTCAAATTTATTCTAACAGAAAGTGGATCTAAGGCCTTCTAAAGGGGTTTCCTTCGGAAACATTAACATCATCTACTTGGTGTAAGAAAGTCTTGATACAGCTGCTGATATAATCAGCATTTCACATAGTCATTTTTTTTTTTCTTTCCGGGGCTATGATTTTATTTAATAAATAACTGAACTGTGTCTGAGCATTTTGATTTACAAACCAGCAGAAAGTCTGCCCTCTGTAAAAGTCATTGTACATGTTGGTAGAATATTTTTAGCAAACTTGATTTTTATCTTTATTACAGAGATTTAAAAATTTCTTAAAATATAATTACAAGGAAGCCCTGAGGTGCCTGCAAAGGAACCTGTGAAGTGTTCTGCATTTGCATTAGTGGAGTCAGCCCTGAGGGATGGAGCTCTGGGCTCCAGGAGCTGCGGGGCAGCAGCGGGGTTTGAAGAGGAGCTCTTTGTTATGCCTGAACATCCCCCTGGGGGATTTCAACTTGAGCTAGCTTCACTCTTCTTCTAACTGCTTTCAGATGCAAAGAGAGCTATCATTTGCCGGTTGGTTTACTATTTTCAAGGGGGACTCTGTGGAGGCAGGGGTCAAATTAACTCAAAGCTTTCCATCTAGCCAATTATCTCTACTGTTTATTTCTTTTTCTCTATGTAGGAATTTAACTTTCAAAACATAGTATTTCAGAAAGGGATAATGGAACCCAGCATCCTGATTGCTGATGAACCTGAGTATGACTAAATATCACGAGACTGAGCCCTCCCGTCCCCAGTGATAAACAGCTCAGCGTTGCAAAAATAAAGTAGCAATTGATTCATCCATTTTAAACAGTTTTTGTTTGGGCTTCAGGATACTGAGATGTGAATTTAGAGTCCAGCCATTTCCACAAGTATATTTGCAAGTCAGCAGGTAGCACTTAAACCAGGGAACTCTGGCCTTTGTCACATACACATGAAGACAGGCTAGTTACTTAAGCCTAGAATCCCATGCTCTCCTTCCTCGAATGAAAGTCATAGAAACAGTACATATGGCAATAGTATAAAGTTTAAATGAGAAACACATGGAAAGTTCTTAGTATCATGTCAGGCATACTGCAAGGGCTTTATCCTGTGTCTGCAAGTTGTTATTTTTTTACTTTCTTATACTCAATAATATTTTATCTTTTTACGTGAGGAATGTGGATTAGAAAAATGTCAAATATTGGTCTATGCAGAGAGGTTCTCAAAAATCTAGTCAGGGAAAAAAACATATAAGACAATATCACTGCACTAAGACAAAGGCATGCACAGAGTAGATGTGTGGTTAGGCCAGAAGAGTATTCACCTCAACTTGAAGTCAGGGAAGATTTCCTACTTAATCATGAACACCCAGAAGAACATCATCGGGAGATCGAAAGGAGACAACTTGAACAATAGCAAAGAGCTACGTAACTAGTTGTCATATTAAAGTGACCCAAAATGGCAGAATTCCAGAGTAAGTGCTGTTCTTTGAGTTGGAAACACCCTCCAAAGGCCTGTGATAAAGGTTTCATCATCAGTTGATGGTGCATTTGGGAAGTGATTGCATTACAATTGCTCTGACTTCATCAGCAGACTAATCTACTGAAGGATTTATAATCTGATGACATTACTGAGAAATGATGGAACCAGAAGGTGGGGCCTGAGACTAAGAATCACAAAATGGAATCCCAGTTTCACTGGTAGTGAGAAGAGTTGATGGCTGAGCATTGGCATGAGCATTTTTTTTTTTTTTTTAATGAGACAACCAGGGCACATAGAAGTGTCAGGATGAGAATGGTACACAGAATGCCACTATAGGGAAGAGCTCATCACACTCCATACTGTTTACATGAGATCAGATTGAACCCATGTAAGTATTTATAATTCAGTGCAGGAAAATATGTTTCATAGTTAAAAAAAAAAAAGGCTGTCACTTATGAATGATTCTGTTGGTGCTAAACTCCGTTGCGAATCATGTTCATTTTTTTTATACATCTTCCATTTTATCCACAAGAAATGGTGACTCACTTTGTCTCAAGATTATTTTAGTTGCTCTTAGTTTTGTCTATGAATTTCTCACTTTTATCCTGGGGTATGGAGAGCTCAATTTAATCTAACCACTCTCTTTAAAACGAAATACAGTAAATTAAATTCAACCTATCTCACAGATCTTTATTCTTTGCCAGTTGGTGAAATAGTATACAATAAACATTTAAATCATTAGTTCCTATTATGTGAAATGTCTCTTTCCTTCCAGCATTCAGTCTGTCTGCCTTCAGGAACAGTTAAATCCAGTTAATCCCAGAAGGATTAATGATACCCTCATCGTCTAGACTTGGCTTTTTGCAGAAGTTGGCAAGTGAAAATGGTGGGTGTCTGTTGTTTTCCTTCTCCAGTTCTCACTCCCTGGAGTTTGAGATACAAGGGAGAAGACTGGGATGCAAGGATTATCCAACCGAGCTGGTGTCTGTTTCCTAGGCTCAGTGTGCATCTGTTTTACTCTCACGGGCTGTGTGTCCGTCTCTTATGTTCTGTTAATACGGAGCTGGTGTGTGGCCCTGACTCTTGGAGAACATTAGTTCCTCTGTGGTGCAGCCGCATGTGGGGCAGCCTTCCTCCAGCCTCTGCATAATCTCTGACTGGGTAATACACTTGATTTCTTGCATATTTGCAATTTGCACCATGTACACTCTGGGTCCTCCTGTTTCCAAGAACTCACAGATATATATATATATATATATAGTGCCAGCCCTGTGGAATGGAAGCGAATCCCTGACAGGGCTTCCAATAACCTCAGTGGCTACTGGCTTTGTTCTTCATGACAGCCGAGTGGTGAAGAGAGAAAGTTTGCAGCTTGTGGAACAACCAGCCAGCCTATAAGAGCACTCTTCTTTTTGTGGTAGCTGATTCACTTCAGATGCCTGTCTCAGAACAGGCTGCCAGTGTGACTTTGTCGGGAAATGATACCATAGTTACTGTACTGAAATGTGGCAGTGTGTTCAGGTCTCAGCTGCTTCATCTCACCTCAAAGTCCATGTAGCTCTGTTGCTTAATCCTTCTACACCCACAGCAATGGTGGTGATCTAAGATCTACAGCCTCTTCAATACAACCTTAGAAGGTTCCCAGTGCCACCACTGGCTGCTTCCTTTAGCCTGTAGGGCATCCTCTTTCAAGAAGAATGCTTCTTTTTAAGATCTTAAGTTCTGAATCTCCACATGCCCAGGATAACAGGGAATGTTCCACTGAGCTCTCTGTTACCAAATATGGCTAGAAAGAGAGCAATATGATCTGAAGCAAAGGCCTTTGGAAGACTTCTACAGAGAAGATACAATTATAGTGCTGTAAAAGATTCTGCGTTGCTCTGGGGACACCACATCTATAGGAAAAGATGTCAGCTGCTGACAGGAAGCCCTGCCAATGAACAAAGTTAGTCAAGCCATTCTTAGAGACAGTGTAGCCCGAGGAAAGATGAATAGCCTGGGAGTTATCCAGTCTACTAATCTTGGTTCATTACTTAGTTTTCTTGTAAGCAAGTCCTTTTGATTACACCTTTGTGGTCTTCCTCTGGAGGAGGATAACCTTGAGGTGATCTTGAACTGCTATAATTCTGTGTACAGTAGGAAGAATTAGAGAAGACTTTGTGACAGTCTCCCAGTATGATCATATGAGGTATTTCTCTAACGCTCTTTCACAGCTAGATTTTATTAATTCTTAGACGCCACAGAGATGTTAAGTAAGTAATCACTGTCAACATTAAAGAGCTGAGGCAGCAGTGAGAGACAGCCAGTGTGCACACAGGGGCAGACTAACTTCCAAGGAAATCCAGATAAATAGCAAATAGCAACCATGTCTCTTCCTGAAAATCCAGCAGGATCAGAGTGACACCAGTTTTCACACCCATATCTGAATTCATATATATATATATATACATATATACATATACATATATATATATATATATATATATATATATATATATATATATAATCTGTCATCTCCTTCCTCCCATTCTTTCTACCTTCACCCCATTCTCTGCCAAACTCAAGATCTAATCCTATTAGTAACTCTATTGCCTTCACTAATTTTGTCTTGGAAACATAAAACACCCTTATCAATATAACACATAGCATATCATCATCTATCACCAGAATGGTTTAAGTTACTAAAATTTTATATTACTATATGTGATGACTAATCTTGATTGTTAACTTGACACACCCGAGAAGAGGGACCCTCAACTGAAGAATTGCTTTCATCAGGTGGGGCTGTGGGCACAACCATAGGGTGTTTTCTTGATTGATAATAGATGTGGAAGGTCCAGCCTACTGTGTGCAGTGCCATCTGTAGACAGGTAGACCAGGGCTGTATAAGAAGGACAGGTGAACACAGCTGGGATCAAGCCAGTAAGTAGCTTTCCTACATGCTTTCTGCTTAAAACCTTAAAGCTCCTGCCTTGAATTCTTACTTTGGTGTCCCTCAATGAGTGACTATCACCAGTAAAATGAAATAAACCCTTTCCTCCCCAAGTGGCTTCTGGTCAAAATGTTTTATAACAGCAGCAGAAAGAAAATCAGAACAGTACATTAGCTGTGAGATGGGAAATTACAGCACAAAAAATCAGAAGCAAAAGGTTATCTAAGTATATTTATAGGATTATCTATGTGTCTGTGTAGACAGGCTTTCAGCCCCCTATTCCAATCTACTTCCCACGTGTTAGGGTTATATGGGATTCACCATACCAGGTGGAATGAGTCTTATGGTGAGGGATATTTAATGAGCTACTTAGAAACAATGTTTTTTAATTGGCTACTTAGAAACAATATTTTTAATTGGGTGAAAGTTAAAGAATTTTCATAATGTGATCAAAATATTGTGTAAAAAAATCCAAGTAGAAAATTGTTATTTTTTATAAAAAACCAACAATATTAGACAAAAATTGATCTACCAATGGTAAGATATGGGCTATTTTAATTTTTATTCTTTGGAATGTGTCTTGTTTCCTAAGATTTATAGAATGAGAATGTGTAAAATCTTTAAAATAAGCACAAATGTTTTTTATTATTACCCTTATATTTCATGACTGTGGGCATTTAAGATTGTAATCGAAAACAAGCAATCTACCTTATACTGGCAAGAAAAAGTTAGGGATTCATTATCCATTACTGTGGAAACTGAAAGTGAAATATTATTTCCTCACATCATAACACTTTATACTTATGTAGTGATTAAGAGCTATGAAAGACCTCACATGGCATCATTTCATTTATTCTTTATTAATATGTCAAACACATGCAACCCAATATAAGCTGAGCCTTATACCTACTCTAGCTCCTTGTAATTTGAGCTTCTGCTAAATATTTAATTTAAAACTGTAGACCAAACTTCCCAGTTCATATGGTCTTAAATCATTTACTATGCAGAATAGAAATTATCTTTTCTTCTGTTATTTTGAACCAAAGTTAAGGTCTCCACTTACACCTTAACTTTTCATGCATTTATTTTATATTCAGTCTCTAGTTTAGAAGTAACTAGGAGGAAAAAAATGTGCTCACACAGATGTTTATTCAATCCTTAAGTTGCCAATACATTTTATGCTATTTCCTACATATTATTGCAATGTGGGAAATAAAAGAAATTTCATGCACTGTGAAATGCATGGAACATAGAAAGGGTCTGTGAGTACCATTATCATTATACTGATTGGATATTTAATGGGTATTGATATGTTCTTAAAAGTTTATTTTAGGACCTGAGAGAATTTTCTATTTCCAAAGAGATATAATTTGAATAAAAATGTCAACCTTCTAAACACTATCTGAAATATTCAGCTGTCTAAGTGGTGACAGCCTTGACTGTACCTTGGAGGTGTTGACAGGGTATTCTCAGGTGGATAACTCCAAAACATAGTATTGATTTGATGAGAACAACTTATCCAGGAAACAAAAGTAAATGCTTTATAAAATAGCTGAATGTATGTTTTCCTGTGTCTCATCATTTTAAACAGTA
This sequence comes from Peromyscus maniculatus bairdii, assembly GCF_049852395.1. Lineage (NCBI taxonomy): Eukaryota > Metazoa > Chordata > Mammalia > Rodentia > Cricetidae > Peromyscus > Peromyscus maniculatus. Next base: position 30,838,621 of record NC_134865.1, read on the forward strand.
GTAAAGAAATATCAACACATAATGCAAAGTAAAATCTAGTAGATTTGCTGTTTATTTTATCAATCATTGCAATAATCAGAGTTTATTTAGCCTGCTCTCTTAAAAGGTGCTCCTGCCTCACTCACGGTGCTCCTGCCTCACTTACAATGCTCCTCCCTCACTAATAGTGCTCATTCTTCATTCACAGTGCTCCTGACTCACTCACAGTACTCCTCCCTCATTTGCAGTGCTCCTCCCTCCCTCACAGTGCTCCTGCCTCACTCTCTGTGCTCCTCCTTCCCTTGCAGTGCTCCTCCCTCACTCTCAGTGCTCCTGCCTCACTCACAGTGCTCTTCCCTCACTGGCAGTGCTCCTCCCTCACTCTCAGTGCTCCTGCTACCACCTCCTATGTGCAGGGCCACAGGTGTGCTCTTCTGCTGATTGCCCAAACATTTAAATGTTGAACCATTCTTATACTCCAGGAATAAATTCCATTTGTTAAATGATTATTTTCATGTGCAGTTGGATTGCATTTGTCCACATAATCTTTTAGAAAATTAAGATACAGAGCAACTGCCTTCCTTTCAGCATTTTCACATGCATTTTGTTTTGGTTGACCCACCTCTGGGTGCTTCCTTCCCCATCTCTCTGTCCCTGCTCTCTGCTTGTACCCATCTGCCCCCAGCATTCTACCTTCAAATCTCACGTGCTCTATTCTCTCCCCAAACTCCTTCATTAATTCCTTTTCCCCATTTTTGGGTCCCTGTCTAGGTCCATGACCTCCATTCCCACTCTCATGTGACTACATGTTTATAAACATAGGCTCTGGCTCCATATCTTTACTATTTTACATTTATAAGAGTACCATCCTAACATTTTCTTTGTGTGTGATGTCTGGTTTTGAACCAGGGTACTACTGGACATGTTAAATGAGCTTGGATGTTCTCTTCTTGTGCTGGATAGTTCTAACTGTAAATTTATGGGTAATATGTTTGTCTGTATATGTGTGTGTATGTATCTTATCTATGTTAGTCATTCCAGAACGCCTAACTCCAGTCACTCATTTATTTCTCCTTTATGTTTTATCTTATACCTCACAAAAGTGAGTCAGCTCAGAGATTGCTCTCTGATATCAGTAGGGAAGGGGCTGACTTGTCTTATAGTTTGTTCTTCACGATAAGAACCATCTACATTTTTTCCCTCTACTATAACATCTTTCTGTACACACATGTACACTCTTATTGCCATAAGGATGACGAAGCACATTAACATAGGAAGTGTTTATCATTCATTTGTTCCTTCCTCCCTTCATTCATTCCTTCAAAGTAGAAGAATATTTACTGAGCAATATCAGGTACCAGGCACTGTTCGTCTCCACTGGAGACCTTATAAATAACAAATTAAAATATCTATTCTATGAAGCTACATTCTAAAGAGAGGGACAGAAACTGAACATAAAAACTTAGTTAAATTTAGTCAAAAGTTATTCAAGTAGTAATGAGAGAAATAAGCTGGTGAGAGAGTGTCATCTAAAGAGAACGTACATTGAAAAGAAATACAGTGTAAGCCATGACCTAATCAGAAGAGGAAAGTTTAAAACTTTGTTCCCAAGGGTTTATTGAAAGTCAACTCCCTGAAGCATTTTATGGTAAGCTACCCAGAGTACACACTGTTCTTTTAGTTTACATTTCAATTCCTTAGAAACAACATTTCTTTATTAGATTCTTTGGTTGATGAAGGTTTTAGAAGTGGCCAAAAAATAAACTTAAAGAGAAAGTAATTAAGAATCAAATGAATGACAATTTAGCTGGTTTAATGAGAAATTGTTTTCTCAAACCATAGCTAGAATGCTTAAGCCTGGTTTGAAGCCCAGCAAAGGAGACAGGATCAGTGGCCTCCATCCCTCAGATTGTTCCACTTCTACCCAGGTGTGCAGGCAGGCCACCGAGGGGACTGGCTAAGGTGTGTCTGTGATTAGTGTCATAAGTTGGGGTCCATAGTGATGTAAATCATGAATCATATAAAATGGAAACTATTTTTGTTAATTAAAAATTATTTAATTCAGTGTTATTAGGAAATTGCATACACAGTGCTATGCTGTAAGTTCAACTGGATACTATAATATCATTAGTTTTTTGTCAAAACTTTTTCTGCCTTAAAAGCATCATTGTGCCTCCATAGGGACTAAAACTTAAAAACAGCAACAACCACAACAACAACAAAACGAGCCTTCTGAGTGCTTCTTCACTTGTCCCATCAACTGACAAGTGTGCTTGCTCCACCAACTGGGAGGAGAGTGGTTGGTGGGTACTGATGGAGTTAGAAGGCACCCAGCCATCCATCTTGGTGAAAGTTGGTAGTAGAAAGTTTTTAAGTGTTCTGTTTCCGGTCTTGATTTTGAAGAATGTAATTTATTTTTTTGCTGTTTTGTGCACCGAATATACAAAATACGTTGTGTTTCTAACCAAATGAGGAAAAGAATTACCATAGTCTCAATGATTCTTCTAAATGGATGCAATCAAAGCTATTGTTATATATTTGTTTGAGAATAATACCCCCAGTTACCAGGCTTTTTTTTCTTTTGGCTTGATTTTTTAATTTTTACGTTTGTTTGCTTGTGCATGTTCATGTGGGTATATGTATGTGGATATAATTACCACAGTGCTCAGGTGGAGGTCGGATGACAACCCAGGGGAGTTGCCTCTCTCTTTCTACCATGTGGACTCCTCTAATAAGTTCAGGTTGTCTGATGTGGAAGAATGTGCCTTCATTCCCTAAGCCATCTGTCTGCCACCTCCACTGGCCTTTATACCCTTTTTATATATTCTGTGTCCTAACCATTCTCCAATCTCCAGTCTTTTATACCCAGCTAGACATTTCTAGAAGAGGGCCTAATAAGCATCTTAAAACCAACAGATTCAAAAGTAAACTCCTTCTGCCACTCCTGTCCTGATCTTCCTGTCTCCATCTTGGTAAGCCAAAACTCTATTTTTAACCATTGCTCAGGAAGATAAAATAATCATCCTGACATCACTGATTATTTCAAGTTCACGAATTCAACCCACCTTAAGTCCAATAGCATCTCCTATCAACTTGAATCATAGCAAAAGACTGATGGCTGTCTTTCCATCAGCGTGGTTATCATCTCTTCTATGCCATTGATGGAGTGAGGCAAAGTCTGTGTCTTCATCCACATCTTCTGACTCCTAGCAGAGTGCTCACTCTAAGCTTCAGAAGATCAGAGCCAATTTAATAACAATCCTGTCATCCCGAAGGCTCTTCTGGGAAGGATAGGAATACAGAGAGAGCCTTAAAATACTCACCATGTAACCTAACCATGTGTCTTCAAGCAGAAGACTTCCTAGAGAGTCAAGAATAGCAACATAGCAAGATAGACACCAAAAAAAGTTCTTTACTTTTTTCTTATAAAGAGAAGATAATTATTTTCAATGGACCAGTGCTGTGTGTATAAGTAGCATCAGGGATCAGAATGCAGAGTACACTGTTGGGGACTTTGTGTGCCTAGGAAGTCTTATGAAATACACTCTGTTGGGGAGAAGATGTAGGAAAATAAGACAAAGGTTGGAATGGAGGAAACGCTCATCTCTGCCACACACACACAAGTACAGAAAGGATCCAGAGAGCTGAAGCATTTGGGGAATCTGGCTTCCTGGGATTATGGGCACTAACTCCCTACCCTTAGTCACAGTTCCCCTCACAGGAACGTGGAAGATGTAATGAGAAAGATATGTGAAGCAGCTGTGGAAATGCACAACCATTAGCAGAAAAAGGGGAGAAACAGGTCATCGAATTTTTAAAGTATTCCTAGTTGTCAATGATTTACTTTTTTATAAAAAATTAAAATCTCATCCCAATATTTTGATGCATAAAAATCATAGAAGCTACCAGACACATTAAAAATTAAAGATTTTCACTTAGCTATGGTTGTACTCCTGTGACAAATGTTTACCAATATTGAATCGTTAATTCTCTAATAATCCCAGCATTATTAATCTGTATGCCAAATATCTAAAGGTTATCATTATGCTGGAGTGAAAGTGTATTTGGTAAGATGGAAAATTCTGCTTTTTTTAAAAACCCACTTGCACATGCAATAGAGAAACAAGAGAGTAAAAACAGAGCACATACGTGGAACACAGTGAAGGCCAGAGAGAAGCAGCCATATGTTAACTGTAAGTGATTCATGTTTATACTTGAAATACTGCGCATCTATTGTCATACTTTGACTGGTTGAAGAGTTTTTCTTTATAGTAAACCATGTAGATCCTTTCATTACAAAAAGTAGCAATAGGAAAACACAGATGTACAGACTGCTATTCCCTCGTTTTCAAACTTCTGCCTGAGATTGTTGTCCTCTGACAATAATAGAGTCTGGCTGTGGTATTGGAAAGAAGTTGGAACTTGTGAAATTTATATTAAGTGCCATTCATGACATCTATGTCTATAATCATAATCTAATTTGTCATAGATGGGAAGCAAATGCCACAACCCTCATTTCATTGTTGAGGAAATTAGTTCTCTGATGATCTTTGTGTTTACAACCGGCAAGTGGCAGGGACCAAGGTCTTCAGTGGACCCAAGGCTCAGGGGGATGAGAGATGTGGAGACATCTGGGGAGCTGGAAGATTATAAGTCCTTATTTGCCAACTTACCTTTTAGGGTCAGTCTTAAGTGTTCTCTTTGACGTTTTCTGCAGGCAAGCTTGCAAAACTGAAGCAGAAGTCTAATATGAGTAAGGAGGAAGAATGTTTCCAGTTGTATTTTTTTTTTCACACCGACACACTTTCCACAAACCTCATAAATTTACTTTGTCATGATTCTGGTTGAACAATAAATACATCTGGATTTAGTTTCATCAACCACATGATTCTAAGCTGTGTCTATTCATCTCTAGATTCTTCAGTTATATAACTGTCAGAGTAATATGCTTTGCTCTCTACCACTTTTAATTTAGCATCTCTTTTTATTTAATATGCACTGAAGAAGAGCTGCTATCTGTTTTAGAAATTACCATGGGTACAATGTAAAGAGATACTTCCCTCTGTGTGTAATCAGCTATAATGCCTGTTGGAATGGTACTCCGCTAAAGGTACCTAGGAGAGATGATTCTAGGTGATGGGAGTATGGCCCCAATGCTGCCCTCTACTGGCATACTGCAGTATGTCCCAGGCCTGGCCAGAGACTTTGGCAGTCTTGTGGAGGGAATGTCAGAAAACAAAATAAGAAAAATCATGTATTTGAAATCAGCTTTTTGTTATTCCTTCAGGAAAATGTGTACCTGAATGTTTCCACAAAATAATAGGATGTGATGTGCATTTGTCTTTAGTCAAACAGTTTTTACTAAGAAAGCAGAATTTTCTAACAGTTATGTGGGACTTTTAAAAGACAAATATAGAAAATAATCATTATTAAAACAGAACAAAGAAAATTTGGCTTATTAGAACTTTAATTTCCTAAATCTTGGCGAGATATCATGTTTTCCAAATCCGTGAATTTATTCTCAATAGTGCATTTATTTTCAGTTGAATGTGGAGGTGTAAAAAAAAAATGCAAAGTTGAAATCATTTTAAATAGAAGGCCAGTTTTAAAATGTTTCCCAATGTAAATGACAGACAATTAAATCTGCTTCTCATAAACTTGAGCACGAAATGGAAACCAGCTGATTCTTTGAAGAAACAGGAGGCATGTAATCTTTGCTGTATACTGGAGCTCTCGGCAGCAAGGGAGACAGTTGCTTTAAAGAGAGAAGAACAATGTTCATGTTCGTAGAAGTCTGATATTATCTAGTCGCTATTCCAGAGAAAGAAGAGTATTTGTCATGGGAAACACATACTCTTGCAACGAGATGACTCACACCTGTCATCACAGAGTCACATCAGATATGCAAAGACTATTTCACTAGAATACTCTTTAATATTCAAAAGGGGGTTTTCAGGTGGCTTATGTTGCCTATATAAAAACAGTTTATCTATAGGATATCATCTTGTACTTTGAAATTAGTCTTTTATAGTCTGATAGGAAAAGCTTGCACACACAACTAAGTTTCCCCTTCCAAAGATGTCAGAGTGAAGTTTCCAAGGAACATATCTACTCGCTCCAGACATGCAGACTCCTTCCTCAACAATGATGACATGATTAAGCAAGGAGTATTTCCAAATATCTGCCTGGTAAATTTATTCCTTTAGGTCTATTACTTTTCTTAAGATCATTTTTCGCCCACAGATTCACTTGAGAGGTCAAGAAAAACTAATTGCCTGGAATTTATAAGGTTAACATATATTAAGACACTTTAAAATGAATTAACCTTTAAAATTCTTTAAGTTACAACACTAACTTTTGCATTTTTAAATAAAATAACTGGTGGTTTGAAAGACAGAGGTCTCTCATATGATCATGCACTTTAGTACGTGGTCCCTTGTTGGGGGTGCTGTGTATAAACATCATGGAACTTTGGGGAGCATGACCCTTACTGGAGGAAGTGTGTTACCCAGAGTAGATTCTGAGCATGTCTAGACGTTCCACTTGCTGCTCCCTCTCTTCCTCTCTGTCTATGTCTGTCTGACTCTTTCTCCTCTTCTCTCTCTGCTTCCCGAGTGCACATACAATGTGATCGATCATCCAGCTTCCAGCTCCCGTTGGCACGCCATGCCTTCCCCACCACTGTAGACTCCATCTCCCCGGAATTCTAAGCTAAAACAGCTCTTTCATCCTTAAGTAGCTTTGGGTCATTTTATTGCATCACAGCCGCACAGAAGGAACTAATACAGAAATTGTTACCTGAAGAGTGGGGTTATTGCTACCAAGAACTTCTTTTTCTCGTCATAGAAATGCAGACGGGGGTCATAAACAACGCTTAATGGGCTGCTCTTGTAAACGCTTGGAAGACAGCAGGGCTGACAGTGGAGGCCCAGGTCATGAGGACCCAGGCCAGAGTAAGGTCCCTGTTAATAATTTGGCCAGAGGCCATTCATTTGACACTTTGGGAAGGAATCTAGCTGTATTTTGTCCATGTCCTAAAAGCCTGCCTGAGGCTAAATTAAAAAGTAGTAGACTAGTTCCTTTGTTAGAGGAAACCACAAGACAGGATAACATTTAGTCTGTGGCACAGTTATAGGGAATACTCTTGTGCTTGTCTATAATGAAAAGGAGTAAGTGGAAAAGAAAGAAATGGCAGCTGTGTAGTTTGAAGAAAAAAGAAGCAGAATGCTGTAGTAAAGTCGGATGCTGCAAAGATGCTGTTACGGTTTATGAGACTGGAAACATTAAAGAGAATTGATTGACATTAGAGCGATAGAAGAGGTTCAAGGAGACCCCGAGAGGACGTTGTGTGAGACTGTGAAAATGACACATAAGTTGCTGTGGCGCTCCCAAGACATTGGAGATTCCTGAGCCATGAGCCACCTGCCCAGGAAGGTTGCACACAGACAGAGGAACCAGGCTGAGAGATGTGTGTGCTGTGGGAGAAAGGCTGGGGTGGAGGAGCATCTAACCTTTGACACTAAAGCCTGGATACTGCACATGGTGCTACAGGACTGGTATTTGTGCTTGTGGCCTTTGGTCTTGCTTTGCTCCAGGCTTCCTTCACGGTGCTCCTATTCCCCCTTTTGGAATGGGAATGTATATTCCGAATATATTGGAGGTATGTAATTTATTTTTAATTTTAGAGGGGTTCATAGTTAAGAGATGTACTTTAGTCTCAGGATTTTGGAGCAAAAGTGACACTCTTAAAAACCATAAGGACCGTTGACTTATTTAAATCACCTGCAGAAAGACAGAAGGGGGAAGAAAGAGAGGCTTGGTCAGACCTTAGGCGGGACCATGTTTATTTACAACAAAAGGGCATCTTTGTCTCCCATGAGTTCAGATGTCAAAAATACCTACAGAAGATGGGATGTGGCCCCTTTAAAGGGTGGAAATGACTTCTGTGGTCCAGAGGGGAAGCTGGGAAGTACAGTCTTTCAGCAGGAAACTCATTCCTGAGAGGAAATTTTAAAAAAAACACAGGGTTTGGGTGTTACAGCTGTTCTCTGCTGAGGAGGGTCTTCGTCAGAGGGCATGTTCTGGGTCGACTGAAGGGGGGTTCTCTGGTTGTGGAGGGGGAGAGTCTTAACTTGCGATTGCTGTCTCATAGTCCTGAAGAGACTTGGACAATAATTGTTAGAGGCCTGTAAGCAGGTGGTTTGGTTATAGAGTAGAACTGAGAGATTTTTTTTTCTGAGATGACCGGGAGAGGAGGAGGAGCATCAGCAGGAGATGCAGAGTGGGTCAGTGAGAGAAAGTGGGCATAGAGTTGATCCAGGGTGACAGTGACTGGTCCCATTGCTAAGGCTGTGGCACCAAAATGAGCTAGCTAGCTGAAGTAGCAGGAGCTGTAGAGCACCACAGGAAGGAAACAGAAGAAAACAGAGGACGAGTGTCAAGAATTGTACGTGGCCCTGGGTGGAAGGGTTTAGCTAGAGTTTCACCACAGCATCTTTTTTGCAGATGTATCAGGAACAAATAGAAGCGTTGTGTGGTGAAAGCTACTGGGGGAACATTTTGTTTGGGTCTAAGGTGGAGTTCAGTATGTAAAACATTTAAAAGACAGGGTGAAAACAGAGGTGTGAGGATAAGAAGGAGGAGAGAGAGATGAAGGGGAGGTGTCGGGAGCCAGGACGGGTATTTTTCTGGTCCCCGTGTCTTTCAATCAAGCCCATTTCAAACCCAGTAGGATCTTTTGGCCTGGAAGCAGCATTGTTGAGGGAGGGCACACATCCCATCCTTAGCAGCAGTCAGATCTGGTCCTTTTAACTGTGGAGAACAGCAGCAGTCAGGAGTTGAGCTGGTCCTGAAGGAGGTCAGGCTGATCTGAGCTGGTGAGGCAGAGAGGTGAATTGATGCAAAGAAGGCTTCAGTCCAGCTGTTTTAGTTCTGGGTCCCCAAAACAATGCCCAGAATGGCAAGAAGAAGGATGAGTTGAATGGCCCAATGGCCCATTAGCCCCCTTTTAGAGAACACTCAAGCTGCTTTCAGGGGCTTGGGGTGCTGATCCTGTGGTAACATGACTGACAGAAGGGTGCTGAGGGGAGCAGCAGTTAGAATTCCTCATGAGAGGGTATTCACGGGGCCATGACCAGACTTAACAGCTGTCAGATAAACAGAGCTTGAGTCAGGAGGTAACAACGGACAACTTTGTGGGGAGCATTAAGCAACAGAGTTACCTGAGGAAAGCTTTTGCAGCAAGATTAACCTGAGTTAAATACAGTTGTACAGCTGGCTTGCCCATGTGTGCTGTGGAAGGGTAAGGTAGCTGTGATCAGCTGTTTGTCACATTAGTCTCCTGCACAAGGAACAAACACCTGGCTGCTTTGTTAAAAGGTCAATTAAAGTCAGCATCATCCAATGAGTGAATCTGAACAGAACGTGTCTAAGTGATATTCCTTCCTTTTACATATGATGGACTTTGTTTATTTGTTTTAAATAACAATATCAGCTATTGTTTAATGAACAAAAACAGAGTATCTCAGGAAAAACACAATTATTGCTTAGAAACAATTTGATAAGGTAAAACTGTAAAATTGGGGCTATTACCTTAAATGACCATAGCTAGTTTTTGAAAATATGACTTCATACATATTTTTGTTAACGTCAAATTGTTATACATATTCCAAGATTACGTAGTATATATCAGGCTGCACAAGGAGACAATTTAATTCTAAATTGTATTCCCTGAAAAGAAATGATTTTCACTTTCCAATTTAAAAACTATACTTCCAGAGACAGTGACTGACTTGTCAACAGTAAATGATTCATTTTACAAAGTTTTCTAAAATTAGCCCTATTAACAAAACCTTTAAAAAATTCTGTGCACTTTCATTCCATATGTTAAACCCACAGATGAAAGACAAAAGCAGTCAGTAATGTCAATTCTGTAACAAATGATTTACATGTAGCGTGAACTGAATTAACCAAGAAGGCTAAAGCCAACTCCTCATTCCTTTTGTTGGTGGACAAATCTCCAGGTCACCACACACTGACAGCAGCAAGCATATTTCTTAACATTATTCTATTTAAAAATAGATGGGATGCTTATAGGCATAATTTGTAAAGCAAGATAACCAAATTAACTTTTGGAATTTCTTAGAAAACATCTGAAAGTATCCCTGCCAAATCCTCTATGCTCCTCATAGGCTTCAAGGTGAGGAGGGCTCAGGCACTGGCTCTGGAGCTCTCTGTCTGGGTAGAGACTAGAGTATAGCCTCAAAGCACCACAGGTGAGCCCAGGTGAGAGGGAATCTTCTGGGGGCTTGGCATATCACTTAGGAGAGTCATTTACTGTCTCTACAGATAACAAAGCCACTGCTTGGATACTCTAAATAACTCTCCAAAGTTTTGAGTTTGGTGACAAGAGTGTCTGGTGTCCTTCTTTAATGAGGGAACATGGGTGGTATGGTAGTTTGAACGTAATTGGCTGCCATAAGCTCATAGGGAGTGACATTATTAGGAGATGTGGCTTTGTTGGAGTGGGTGTGGCCTTGTTGGAGGAAGTGTGTCCCTGTGGGTGTGGGCTTTGAGTCTCATGTGCTCAAGCTATGCTCAGTGTAGACACAGTTCACTTCCTATTGCCTGTGGATCAAGATGTAGGACTCTCATCTCCTTCTCCAGCATCATGTCTGCCTGCATGCTGCCATGTTCCCTGCTATAATGATAATGCAATAAACCTCTGGAACTGTAAGTCACCCCAGTTAAATATTTTCCTTTAGAAGGATTGTCATGGTCATGGTGCCTCTTCACAGCAATAGAAACCATAACTAAGACAGGTGGTTAGAGTACAGACCCTGAAATTAACTTTTGCTAAGAGGAAGAATCGAATGCCTAGGTAAAGGCCATGGACAACTGAACTAGCATGCAGGTCCCATACCAGCTGGTCATAGGCATAGCTACAAGGTTCGCCTGTTCACAGCACTTCTTGAGAGACATTTAGTTCAGAGTAATTGCTATTTGTCTCTCTGTCTGAGACATTTAGGATGTGGGTGTTGACTCTGAGATCCTCCCTCTGTCATGTAAGACTGTGAGACATGAGGAGTATTGCCTTTACATAAGGAGTATTTTTGGTGTTTGTTTTCTGGTTTGTCCCAAATGGCATGAGCTGGTCAGGTGTATGCAGCCAGAGGTAGAAGCCACAGACTTGTGTCTGATCTTGTTCCTAGGCATCCTTGTCCTGTAATGAGGCTGGCATGCAGCTTACTCTGGTGGGATGGTGTTCCACCCAAGGGAACTGTCTGAGCCAGGGGGTTTCTTGGAGTGCAAGTGTATTGTAAATTTAACCCATTTTACTAACCCCCTAGTCTTTTATAAGCAATTTTTTATATACCTGATTTTGAATATTATTTTACATTAAATAAACTTGAAGTTTACTTTAAAGTTTGTTTTGACTTGTTTCAGACTTAACTTTGACAACATATACATCATACTATATGATGGGAAATATCAGAAGTCTATATGATGGGAGATAAAAATTGGTCTCTCCTTACAAGCTTGTCTCTGTAAATAAATAACATTTGTACTTAGCATGACTGATCATTAACTTGTATATCTTTATTATATTTAACAATTTATAATTAATAAGTAACTCTTTTATAAGATTGGGATTTTACAATTTTAATCCTGTTATATTTGAGCCTTAAAAATGTATAATTCTTGAATTAAAGATCCCTTAGCATCAAAATAAACTTTAAACTATATATGCATTCTACAGGGAGAGACTGGCTTTTTTTTTTAGCATACTTTTATAAAATGCCATGTTTTTAAAAATATGACTCAGTTTCTTCAAGTAGCTAAAGCTTAACAAAGATATCAAAAATATCACATTTTTTTGGGATGACCCAATTTTAAAACAAACCATCTTGGAAGCCTAGTGTTGCCTCCTTTGTCTAAAAAAGGGAATATAATGTTAAGTAGAGAGATATCACATAATCAACAAGAAGATGGTCAAGTCATGTGGCATGCTTCCATCCTGATGAGGTCACCATCTAATATGGCAGAAAGTCACATGGTTGCTCAGTCATCAACCAAGCTACATGGCAGTCAAAGGTGAGGCCATCAGGACACACACTTCTAAGCAAGAGTTGAATTCAAATTACATACACGGTGTGTTACAGCAAATTAAGATTGTCTATATACAAACTGTTAACTATTAACCTTTTTAAGCTAACTTTTAATTTTACAGATCCTTTTAAAATAACACTCAATGAACTTATAAATCCTAAAATACAGAAAGTTAAAGTTTCAGCAAAAGCTTAGACAGTTAACAAAACCAAGGAAAAGTGGGGAGAATTCATAGAACTGAACACTTTTCATTTGTAACCTCTGGGAAACAGTGTACACCTTTGTTGTTATCAAGCACAAAGTGTCTTTTTCTGGCTGTTCTGCTTTTCTCTCCTCTGCTTGTCACAGAATCACGTGGCCAGTCTGACCCAGGGTACAAAACTTGGAGGAAACTTCTAAACAAACATGCCACGGTGGGAGCAGGCAGCCAAATTCCCAGCTCCAGAGCCAGCCTTCCTGGTAGAGTAGAAAAGCATGTAACAATTTTTCAATATTATTCACAGCCAAAAGACAAGTGCTTGCTGAGATTACAGTTATGTGCCACCACCAGGCCTAGCTTTTTTTTTTTTTTTTAATGCAAGAGATTTCCAAGTTTAATTGCAGAATATGAAGTTAAAGTGGTAAAAACTAAGCATCCCATGGAAAGTTTGTTTTGCTGAAATAAGTATATTTAATCCAGGAACTTTGTAATTCATGATGCTGTGCTCCAGTACAGTCAAGGAGATGCTCCCATCAGCAACAGTCATATTACTGAAAATGATGATCTCAAGAGGTCTGCCTCTGGAATGCTAGGATTAAAGGCATCTGTGCCACCATTTTCTGGCCTCTATATCTAGTGGCTGTTCTGATCTCTGACCCCAGATAATTTTATTAGGGTGCACAATATTTTGGGGAACACAAATATCACATTTTCCCCTTTTTGTCTAAAATTAAAAAAAGCTTATAACTAATACAAGAAAAACTATATCCAATAAGTATATACAATATATACAGTCAAGAATCACGTTAACAATGTCTAGTCCATTAACATTTGAGAAATTCAGATGAAAAACTCCATTAATATGTAACAATGTCCAGTCCATTAACATTTGACAAATTCAGAAAAAATTTTCATTACTTATCCTATTTAAAACAAATAGTTCCTTTTAGAAAGTCGATTCAATAATTGACCTTTTTATCTTATCATATCCCTATTATCTCTTTTTTCTTTTCATAATAAATTCAATAATCTATGTTTTGTCATTTTTTATATCTTCCCCTGTTTCTTAATAGAGTAGATTCAATGATCTACGCATTTATCCTATTATTTCTTTATCTTTTTTCTTAGAGTAGATTCAATGATCTACCTCAAATCTATATTCTCTTTTTTCTTTTTTAAACAAAAACTCTGAATCTAATCTCCTTGTTCAGCTTTTTTCTTGACCATTAACAATTAACAACTTGTAACCAACCATCATAAACAAAGACAATTATCCATAAGCTATTGAATGACCAACCCCCCCCCCCACTCCCACTTCTTGGGAATATGGGCATAGTTTTCTTAAAATTACTTCCTGCTTTCTGGGGGCAGAGGCATCTTTAGGGGATCTTGAAAAGAAAATTTTGGGGTTAATTGTCAAGTCCTGTATCATTTGTTCAGTCTCTGCATAGGGAAAGTGCAGGGCTTGTCACAAGTCCTTGTTCAAGTAGTCTGTCGAGCTGGATCATCTCAGCTAGCCATCTTGAAATTGTCCTGAATAGTTTGTAGTCCAAAGTCGATCTTTCTGTGGTGTTAAGCAGCTTAATGGCTTTATTATAGTCCATGTGGAATCATCTTTGTGGGGGTCTCATCATCCTTTTGAAGATTTCAAAGTTGCTGTTAGGCATGGTCATAGTTCCCTTTAGATTATTTATTTATTTATTTATTTATTTATTTATTTATTTATTTATTTATTTATTTATTTATTTATGCCTCCTCTGTGGTTTGGAGCAATCACAGTCTGATAAATTCTGTCTTTGGAACCATGAATGTTCTTCCCTAGAAGAGAAAATCTTCCCAGCAATTTCTCCCCACCATTTGTCTTGCCAAACTTTTCCAAACTGACGTTTGCCATGCTTTCTTGTAACATGATAGTCCTGGCAATTCTTCTCTGAACAAGCAGCAGTAAACTCTTTGTCCCTGGTAGAAGCATCACCGAAGTCACCAACATGATGAGAAGGAGCCAGCAACTCAGAGCAGCAGCAGCACCTCCATGGTCTCACCTCCACGGTTTGTGGCTCAGCCCCTGACCGAAGCTTTCCCTTAGCAAGCCTCCTAGGCTGGCCTCAAACTCAGGATCCTCCTGCCCCTGCCTCCTTCAGTAAATCCAACCAGTGTGCCACCACAGCTGGCAACGTATAGCTTGGGCCTGAGCTGGGGCCTGCAAGGCCACAGGCAAGTAGCTTTTTCTTGAATTCATACCATGAACATCAGGCGCCAGATGTATTAAGATTTGTGTTACAACCTAATGTATATCTGTCATCTATCATCTATCTAATGTATCATCTCTCTTCATCCAGTCATCTATCTATCTATCTATCTATCTATCTATCTATCTATCTATCTATCTATCTATCTATCTATATACAGTATGTTTATTATGATAGTCTTAAGTTTATTTGGTACTTAGTTTAATTTAGTTGTGATTTTTAAAGGGAAAGGCTTATTCTAAAGTCCTCTTTTGAAGAATTTATTATTTCAGCAGTAACAAACCATTGGATTTTAATTTGCTTAAGCCTCCTTTTCAAGTTACACTTCATTCCACTTGTTGTAAACTTTTATTATAGAATATATAAAAGCACTTTGTGAACTTTTAGATTATCATTATGAGTTTCTGTACAGATACATGCTGACCACATTTTCATTTGTCTGTTTCAGAAAAATATATTAAAGTTTTCCATGTAGAATATTTACTAAAGCAATATTCACTGTACTAAGGATGTTTCTTGGAACATGACGTTTATTGAAGACCTATCATTCCATTACTAGGTCCCATGTTTGTGAAAAGTCTAGGGCTTGTTCAATGTAGTCTATGCTTTTCATTATAATTTATCCAGTCAGTACAGATGGGATAATGCATGCCGCACTGAGGTAAGCCAAATGATGATTTCCGCAATAAACATTCTAAGAACATCATTTATTTTAGTTTTTGAGAGAATTACATCATTTCCTCCTTTCCTTTCCTTCCTCTAAAACATCCCAAGGACCTCTCAGTGTTCCCTTTCAAGTTCATGGCCTCTTTGTTTCAATAATTTTTGTTACATATATATGTGTTATATATATATCACATATGTTATATGTATACATAGATGTACACACACACACACACACACACACACACACACACACACACACACACACACACATATATTCCTAAGAACACAAATATAATACGCTCAGTCTGTATAATGTTACCTTTACGCATGTTTTCAGGGCTGACCATTTGGTACTGGATAACCAGTTGGTGTGCTGTCTCTGACTGCTTCTCCCACTCTCAGCATTCCTTAGGTGCCTCTAGTTGTTTTTGCAGATTTGAGGCCAGTTGGTCTTTCCCTGTCTGTGTTAGCATGTCTATCGGTGTCATCCTTGTTCCGCTCATGTTTAGGCGGCCATGTTGAGAATTTATGGGTGTAGCTTCTACCATTCCTAGGAGACACAATGTTACAACACACTTCCTGTTCTTTGGCTCTTACCCTCTTTCCACCTCCTCTTCTGCAATGTTCCCTGAGCTTTAGGTCAGGAGTGCTTTGTAAATGTATGCTTTGGGACTGGGCTCCAAACCTCTACATTTTGATTGGTTGTGCTTTTCTGTAATGGTTTCAGAATGTTGCAGAGAAAAGTTTCCCCGATGAAGGTGAAGAATACACTTATCTGTGGGTATCAGGACAAATTTTTACAGCGTAGTTAGGGATTATGATGACTTAGTAAAGCGAAGGTTATAAGTTCTACTCTAATATCCATGACTTCATTAGCCCTGGGCAGTTTGCTAGGTTTCCAGTACCAGGCATGACTTTCCTCTTTTTGATTGGTCTTAAGTCAAGTTAGAAAGCTATTTATTGGTTATTGCCAAGGTATGCGTGCCATTACTGTACCTTTAGGGTTATCATACCATGCTGTTTGTTATTGTGGTACATAGGCATCATAGAAGGGTAGAAACGTTGATTTCTTCTCTGGTTTGGAAGCTTGCATGGCATCTTTTGGAACCCCGAAAGCCAGTTCTCAGGGAGGAGACTTTTAGATCAGTTACAGTTCAAGGACTTCTGAGCTCTGTGTCTGAAGTACACGACATCTTTAGCAATAAATACTTACTTTAAACCCTGGGAGACAACCAAGGGCAATGGCAATATCATGCAATTTTGGGGAAGTCTCACGGACAGCCCTGACAACAAATCAAAAGAGGTCTTCTTGCAATGACCATCTTTGACATTTGACATTTCTAATTTATGGTTTTTAATTCATCAACTGTCTTCAGCCTATACTGAGTAGCCATTTCTAACGACTCTTCACAATTTGTCAGGTCAGGTCCATCTAGGATTATAGAGCAGGTGCTGTGATAGATTTATAGTTTACTTTTTAAATCCTGTGTACTTTAGCACATTTTCTTCCAGATATGACTTTTAACCATATCATAGTTATTCTTTTTCTCTGTGATCACTGGCTTTGAGATTTTGGAGAAAAAAGATGTGTGTGAGGGCAGTAGCAGGAAGCACAGGCAGAGAGGAAACCAGCTGTGCATAGTAACAATGGCGTGTTACCCTAAACAGACCAGCTCATAAGGAGAAACTTTTATTGCTTAATATACAGCAAGCACAGTACACATATAAAATTCTTTACCTGATTTGCTTATTGAAATAAATTATCAGTGTACTTTGCAAATTTTCTGTGGAGACTATGGAGGTCCACAAAGGTTTTTTAGTGAGATCTGAGCTTGCTTCACCCAGTAGGGCTGCATTAGAGAATTGCTTGACCATGTACATGGTTACTAGGTTATTGGAAGGATCTACACTTGGCTGAGCTAGGGGGAGGTCTTTTGCTCCACCCCTTAGCATTCCTATAAATAGCCCTTTAGAAGAGACAGAAGGGGCCAGTCGATAATGATCCAGGCCTTCTTGTGATTTTATCTGTTTCTCTCTCCTCTATCCTTCTTTCTAATATCTCTTATTCCTCTCTCCTCAAGAGTTCCCTGTAATAAAATGTGGGAGCCGGTCTCCCAGCTGGACTCCCACAGGAGACAGACTACTTTATCAGAGGGACAAAAATAATCCAGGGGGATAGTTTTATAGCAATATACACACTAACTTTTATGTAGTTTTATTTGCACATATGTATTTCAAACACATTTCTTTCCATCAGTAATTTTTATTCCTAATCAGATAATGTAATGAAAATTTCATTTTACTTTTATTCCCAACTGAATCAGTGTTAACACAATAAACATATTTCAAACAGCCATCCACTTAAACATTTCTTATGGAACTTCTGTTAAAAACAGACTTTCTGAACAACTTTCTCCTGAAGTAACAAATACCTTTCTTATCTTATTTTAGAGCTGGACATAGCCATTTCTATATCAATGAGAGCTAAAATAACGAGATTTGCAAAAATGTCACTCAGCATCTCATGTTAAATTGATGAAAGAAATAAAATGCAGAAAATTAAAATAAAAATGTAGAAAAATTAGACACTCTACTGTTACCAGAAGCTTTACTGTGTCCCACCTGGCCCCACAGCAGCTTGTAAAATAATCACTCAGAGGCTTAATATTAATTGCAAACTCTTTGGTCTATGGCTCAGGCTTATTGTTAGCTAGATATTACATTTAAATCAACCCATTTCTATTAATCTATGTATTGCCACGTGTCTCGTGGCTTTGCCTGTGTTCCATTACATCTTGCTTTCCTGGCAGCTCACAGCATCTCCCCCGACTTCACCTTTCCTCTCGCTGTGTCTTTGCTTGGATTTCCCGCCTTGCTGTAACCTGTCTTGCCATAGGACAAGGCAACTTTTTTCTTAACCAGTAGTAGCAGCAGCACATATTCACAGTGTACAGAAAGACCATCCCCAGTACTCTACAGACCTTATCATGATGGATTTGCCAGTTTAAGGTGGGGTCAAAGTCCTAAAAGAACCAACTTCTGAACAAAGTGTCCTGAATGTGGATATGTTCCCTCCTTCCAAGAGCTTCTGCAGAAGCCTCCTAATTTGCCTCCTCTCATGGAAAGTGGGGACGATATCAGTGTCATATGACCTGATTTGGCTCAAGTTATATAAGTTATGCTAGATTTAGAGAGGAGCCCTTCATATGTTGAATATCAACAGATGTTACTACTTTAATATGATTTGGGAGACATGTAAAATTATACACATATTTAAAATTTCATATGTATAACATTTCTAAGGAAGGCATGCCCAGCTCAATGTGGCCAAGATGTACACAATGTTCTTTTAGGGCTTCTGATTAACGGGCCCCTTTTTCACCTCAGATCAAATTAACAGGTTTAGAGTTGGAGAGATGACTCAGTGGTTAAGAGCACTTACTGATCTTTACTGATCTTGTGGGTGACCCACCTTTGCTCCCCACTCTCCCGGTCTCCCTGCACCCACATGGCTTATACCCATCTTTAACTTGGTAGCAAGGATTTAATGCCCTCTTCTGGCCTCCTTGCATTCCTACATGTATGTGCTGCACATAAACTCATACACATTAAAGAAAAGAAAGAACTTGGAAAAATTTCTCAATGTGTTCTTTCTCGAATATTGTAATGAAAAACTTTCATCTATTACTTATCACTTCTTCTTCAACCTTTCTATTTTATTAGACACATACGTCGTATATATGACACCTAAACCAAAAGTCATGGCAATTATCTGATGTTTGGTTTCTTCCATTCAGCCACTGGTCAGTGAACATGCTCTGCCAAGTCTGTCTTCTAACTGCTCTCTTTGATTTTGATCGCTCATTGCCAATTGTATAGACCCAATTTAACCCTGTATGTCTTGACTTCTCGCTCTCTCTTCTCTCTTGCCCACTTCGACCATTTGTTCTTTCATTTCCTGATTCAAGTTTTATTTTTGAACTGTGTGTGTTTATTCTACCAAGCAATGCTGCCCACCCCCCAATTATTTTACTGCTGTGGTTTTAAAAACCCATGTGAGTGCTTATTAGTCTGCTGTCACAGCTCAGAAGCAGAGCAGCTCCATCACTCACACAATCTTTTGAGGCACACTCCATACTCTCTTGTCCCTCCCACCTTCACTCGCCTTTCCTAGTCCCTAACTACCGCCAATCCAACTGCCATTTTCACATTTCATCATTTCAAATTTTGTATAAAACATTATATAACCATTGAGGTTTCATTCCTTCCATTCAGTATGGTTCTAAAGACCCACACATGAATCTCTGTGACAGTAGTGTTCTTTATTATTTGCTCCAGAGGTGCATGCCTTCATTTCTATGAGCTTCTGAAAATTAGCATTTCTGTTACAAAGGCACTCACTTTTACTGTTTGGTGAATTTCAACAATAAAACACCATGCAGCTCTGCTACAGAGATGCTAAAGGGAATCTCCATCATCTTCAGATTTCCTGGAACCACATTTTGCTTAAGATGATTTTTGAAATTATAAACATCAGAATATCCTGTTAGACACATGACACTAAGTTAATTTAATTGCAACTGAATTGATCCAGTCTTATGTTTAAGTGACGTTAGAAGTTTTAATAAATGCAGATTACATATTTCTTCAAATAGGAAAGGTTAAATAGGTAAAATACTTCATATATTCATGAAGTACATCTTCTGAATGTAGACATGCCTGAACATTTACTGAACATGCTGATTATTTAGGCTTGTGTTAGGAACAGAATTATCCTGAACAGTTAACAACAGCAGTATTGTTTGTAGTAACACTCTTTCTTACATAACAGAAAATGGAGAGCCAGCATGCTTTCCTGTAGTGTTTCCTAAATGGTAGATAGTAGTTTTGATTGCTGTGTTTTATTATTTAAACTTTGCAGATATTTGATGTGTTTGTCTCCTTCTAGTCCTCTGAAACATATTTTAAGGTTTGTTTTTATGGTTTATTTCTATACATATGAGTGTTTGGCTTGCATGTATGTACGTACACCATGCATTTACCTGGTGCCAATGGAGACCAGAAGAAGGTATTGGATCCACTAGAACTGGAATCACAGATAGTTGCAAACCATCCTATGGCTGTTGGGAACTAACCTGGGGTCTTCCACAAGAACAAGAAACTTAACCACTCTAGTGTTTGCTAGTGGTCTAGCAATCTCTCTAGTCTCCTAAAATGTATTTTATATAACTTATCACAAGGACAATATAATAGCAAATGATGATTTTTTTCCAAATGAGGAAAAATGTAATGCCTCTGTTGCACTACAATTGCTGTATATATTTTCATGTCCTTTTCTAGACTTATTATGAAAACATGGTACTCAAAATGATTTCTGAATATGATGTCCTGCCCTTTGTTGCATGCTGTTTATAAAAAAGGAAAGACTAAATTACCTAACATTTTGATATACTATGTCCGTGATGCATTTACTTTTCACAGCAAAGTGGATAAATACAGTAATATAGAAACCTTTCATAGTATACCTCCTAACACACACACACACACACACACACACACACACACACACACACACACACCATACCAGACACATACATACATATATACATCATACCAGCCACACACACAAGCAACACCCCCCCCCACACAAACACACACATGCACACACAAACATTCACATACACTCACAGCTGGACCCCTGACCTGACCATCTGTGTTTTAATCTGCTGTCAGTGTTTTCCTATGACCTGAAGACCATTTACTGTACTTTAAGCTTCAATATCTTCATTTGAGAATTGAGACAGTAGTAACATAAACTTAATGAACTGTGGGTAAAAATTAAAGACGATAAAAGACATTTTTTTGGCATTCATTATCCATTAAAAGTTAGTATTACATAAATTAGTTTGAGAATCTTCACCAATTACGGTATCCTTGACATAGTTCTTTCCAGAATGTCTTTATTATAGTCTAACTCTACTCAGGTTGATAAACTAAAGCAGTATAAAATGAACATCATTTTAAGGCTCAGATATTTTATTAATTGTAGGGTTATGAACCTGGCTATAAAAATGATAATAGGTTGTAACTAAAAGAAGTTATGACTTTATAATTAAGTAAATCTTTCACAAAAGTCATTTTGTGTTGTTACTTTAGATGTAGTTTAAATATCCAGATTAGGGGCTGGAGAGATGATAGTTAATAGTTAACAATACTTGACAGGACCTAGCACTCACACGATGGCTCTGGTCATGGAGGATCAAATACCCTTTTCTGGAGTCTTCAGGCACCAGCACTCACGTGGTGTACAAACATATACGCAGGTGAACATTTATGTTAAAAAAATGAAAAATAAATCTTTTAATTTAAAAGACCCAGTTTAAAGACCAAAGATTGCTCATCATTTTTACCAGCAATGGAACAACACGATGTTTACATCGGAACAAAGAACTTTGGAGGGGAGGCTTGGCGGGCGAATTGCTCGTCACGTGACCACGAACACCCGAGTTTGATTCCTGGCAACTGCTGGAAAGCTGGGCACATTTTGTAATCCTGATCTGGGGAGGTGAAGATAGGATGGTGCCTGGAGCTTGTTGGCCAGCTAGCCAAGGCTACTTGGTGAGCAAGGCCTAGTGAGAGACTCTATCTTAAATAATAAGGTGGAGAGCAATTAAGGTATCTGGTGTTGAACTCTGACCTCCACATACACATACATGTTCTCTCCTACACACATGTACATTTACAAATATTTAAAATTCTCATAATACCATTTACTGTATGATTTACCACTTGCTCCAAGAGAGACATCACTTCTTGTAAAGAACACATTGCAATATTTCGAAGCAAGAAAGTTCAATAGAGTACAATGAAATATTTTGAGAGTGAGAATTCATGATTTTTATTGGGGTATAAGGTTATAATTTGTATTCTATCATTAATGAATTAACATTTTCCTAACCCTAATTTATGCTAATTATATTTATGAATAAGTAGAAAAAAACATAGTACCTACAGATAAATCTCAATTTAATGTGGCTTGTTTTATGTTTTTATAACTTAATGATGACATCAAAGTAATACATGTTAAGCAGGCTCATCCTTCAGGTTTTTAAATAGTGGTATTTTCCTGAGATAGCAATATGCAGTAAGATCTTCTTATGATGCTCAGCTGTAAGAGAGAATCAAACCCCCTTCTCAGTCATATGGTCCTATAATTAGGAAGCTGATTCTCTGTTGTGTGGAGTGTTGCTAAATTATGAGATTAAACATGTAAGCCGAATCACATGTATTTGGCACATAATGTAAGTTTTACAACATATGAAGGCCTATTTGGACATAACTTAATTAAATGCCAAGAAGCACCTGCAATTTGAATTAAAAAATGGTTATAAGATTTTTATTTACTAATATTAAGCTTGCATTTATATCTTCTTTTCTCTCACATAAATTGTGGTGATATTTTGTTTGTGCTCTAACAAATAAAACTTGCCTGGAGATCAGAGTATTAGAGTGCAGAGCTAGCCACTAGAGGCCAGGCAGTGGTGGCACACATCCTTAATCCCAGCACTTGGGAGGAGGAAACAGGAAGTGATAAGGCTGGGTGGAGAGCAGAAGTGATAAGGTGGGGTGGAGACAGTCGCTAAGCCCTTTCAGTCTGAGGATTCCTACAGGTAAGAAGTCTTTATAGTGCCTGGCTGCTCTGCTTCTTTGATCTTTCAGCTTTCTCTCCAATATCTGACTCTGAGTTTTTATTATTAAGACCAATTAGGATTTGTGCTACACATAAATAGTTCTTTTCACCTACAATATTATTGATTTACCATAAACACACTTCATGTTCATTATTCCAACATTATTAATAATAAGATATTTACTGAAAGCCAGCATTTGTCAACAGATTCAATCCAACTCCTATTAAAATATAATAAGTTTTATTTGTATAAAACTGCTTGAAAATTTATATGGAAATAAAAGAGGCACTGAGTAGCTAAACCAATTTTGAAAGAATAATCAAATTGTAGGAATGTCACTAGCTTATTTCAAGGCCTATTTAAGCTGCAAGAATCAAAGAGTGGGGAGATTGGTCAAGTGCTTGCTGTCTAACCATGCAGAACTAAATTTGAATTTACAACACTAAGTAAAACTGGGAAACAGCAGTGTGCACCTGTAACTACAGCAGGTCTTGGGGATCAATGGATGGCCAGTTTAACCAATTGTGAGCATCAGGTTCAATGTACAGCATTGAGAAATATACCTGACATCAATCTCTGGCTTCCACATTCATGTGTACACACTGGTGCATGTACCCACATGAGAACACTCACACATGTGAACATTCTCACAATGCACACACACACACACACACACACACACACACACACACACACACACACACACACACAAGTAAGGTATTCCAGTATTGGTTGGAATAAAGTAACATAAATGGTTCGAAGAACCTAATATGGGTTCCAGAAACAGTTGCACATCTGTATGGACAGGTGGCTGGACAAGCAACAAGGGAAAAGCAACTTAGCAACAACATGACGATTTTATAGACAGATGATGCTGAAACAATTGATACCAGTATGTCAGAAAATTAACCTGGATCTTTACAAAAATCATACAAAATTTAATTCAAAGTGTATTTTATTTTCTTGAGTTCTTTATATATTTTGGAGATCAGCCCTCTGTCAGATGTGAAGTTGGTGAAGATCTTTTCCCATTCAGTAGCCTGCCGTTTTGTCTTATTTACTGTGTCCTTTGCCTTACAGAAGGTTTTCAGTTTTAAGATGTCCCATTATTAATTGTTGCTCTCAGTGTCTGTGCTACTGGTGTTATATTTAGGAAGTGGTCTCCAGTGCCAATGTGTTCAAGACTACTTCCTAGTTTCTCTTCTATCAGGTTCAGTGTAACTGGTTTTATATTGAGGTCTTTGATCAACTTGGATTGAGTTTAGTGCAAGGCAATAGATATCGATCTATTTACAATCTTCTACATGTTGACAGCCAGTTATGCCAGCACCATTTGTTGAAGATGCTTTCATTATTTCCATTGTACAGTTTTGGCTTCTTTGTCAAAAATCAGGTGTTCATAGTTATGTGGGTTAATGTCAGGGTCTTCAATTCAATTCCATTGGTCCACATGCAGGTTTTTATGCCAATACCAAGCTATTTTTATTATTATAGCTCTATAGCAGAGCTTGATGTCAGGGATGGTGATGCCTCCAGAGGTGGCTTTGCTGTACAGGATTCTTTTTATCTATCCTGGGTTTTCTGTTTTTCCAAATGAAGTTGAGTATTGTTCTTTCCAGGTCTGTAAAGAATTGTGTTGGGATTTTGATGGGGATTGCACTGAATCTGTAGATTGCTTTTGGTAAGATTGCCATTTTTACTATGTTAATCCTACCTGTCCATGAGCACAGAAGATCTTTCCATTTTCTGATATCTTCTTCAATTTCTTTCTCTAGAGACTTAAAGTTCTTGTCATACACTTGCTTAGTGAGAGTTACCCCAAGGTATTTTATATTATTTGTGGCTATTGTAAAGGGTAAAGTTTCTCTGATTTCTTTCTCAGTACATTTATCATTTGTATATAGGAGGGCTACTGATTTTTTTGAGTTTATCTTGGGTTGGGAGGGAGAGGCTAGGGATGGGGTGGGAGGAGAGAAGAGGGGAATCTTTGACTGGTGTGTAAAATGAATGAAAAAATTTCTTAATAAAAAAGGAGCGTATTTTAGTTATGATGTTTTTTGGGTCCCACCATGCTCCTGCCGTCCCATGGCCCACTTACGGAATAATCACTCAGAAGCTTGCAATAATTATAATTGCTCAGTCATTAGTTCAGGCTTATTACTAACTAGCTCTTACATTCAAATTAACCCATAATTCTTATCTATGTTTAAGCATGTGGCTTGGTACCTTTTCTCAGTTCTGCCTTGTCATCTTGCTTCCTCTGTGTCTGGCTGGTGACTTCTGACTCAGTCCTCCCTCTTCCCAGAATTCTCCTTGTCTGCTTATCCTACCTATACTTCCTGCCTGGCTACTGGTCAATCAGCAGTTTATTTACTTATTTATTTTGGTTTTTCGAGACAGGATTTCTCTGTGTAGTTTTGGTGACTGTCCTGGACCAGGCTGGCCTTAAACTCACAGAGATCCACCTGGCTCTGCCTCCCAAGTGCTGGGACTAAAGGTGTGTGTCAATGTCTTGTTTATCAACCAATCAGAGCAACATATACCACAGCATACAGAACAACATCACACAGAACTTCCCCTTTTCTGTCTAATAAAAAAGGAAGGTTTTTAACATTAACATAGTAAAATTATATATAATAGAAAAGTTATTAAGCAAGAATTACAGTTACAATCTCTACTCTATATTTTGCAAAGTGAAAGAAAATATTCTATCTATCCCTTATTTGTGAGTCTAAAGTTTTATATCTAATTTATCTTTTATCATAACCAAGGAAAATTATATCTAGTCTTCAACTACATTAAAGACCTCAGAAGGATATAATATTACCTAAGTAAACAGGAAATGCAATTGTAGGCAACTTGCAAAATTCTAGAAATGACAGAGACAGCTGCCTGCCTGGACAATCACCCAGAGTTCCTCTGTAACATTGGGGCATCCATCTTCAGCCTATAGGCCTAGAGTTTTTCAGTCACTTCTCCTTGTGTCCTGTAGAATATTTGGCAGTCTCCTTTGTGAAGCAGGAATCGGAAGAACCATTTCATCTTGCAAAGTTCAGTGGTCACCTTTCTATGGGTCCTGCATGTCCATTTTATACAACCTACTGTCAAGCAGTCGATGCAAGGACACTTTTTGCCCAGTGGCTAACTTTTGCCACAAAGAAAGCAAACTCCATAAAGAGTTTCTTCAATGCCCATTATCTTCTCTGAAGTAGATTGGTGTTGCCAGGAGCAGACATATCTCAATGTCCAGAAAGTCAAAGTTCTTAAAACATTTTAAATGCTATATTTTGTAGGTCTTTGAAGTGTTTGAAGATTATTTACATAAGTGAAATATATCTATGTATATCTAGAAAACTTAACTAATATGACTACAAGTTTGATTATCATAGATAATTAACTATTGATCTATATTTCTTAATATGTTACAATTTTAAATGAGTTGTATAAACATAGTATCTTAAACAAGAGTTAAAATATCCATACAGTATAACAAAATTAACTTTAAATTTGTATCAAAAAACTAAAATCCATAGCAATGTAAAACATTTTAAACAAGTTGTTACTCTTTATCCTATCATATCTATACCCCCTTCTCTTCTTTAGATGAGATTTCATTTATGACCAACCCTCTTTAAATAAAAATAAACACTTATAAACAATATTTTGGAAATTTTGGCATAGCTTTTTATACTACTTCCTGTTGGATGGGGGCACTGGCAATCCTATGGGGATCTTGAGAAAATTAAGAATTATGGTCAAGTCCTGACTGGAGTAGGCTGTGAGGCTGCATTGTCTAAGCCAGTTGCTTTGAAACTGTTCTGGATGTTGGATCATCTGGGCCATGGTCTCATCAGACACCTTTTAGGGGCTCTTGGCTGATCAAACCATATTAGCCTAGAAGCAATGCACAGGTTCTCATCTTCTGTGGAAACAAAAGCAGAATCTCTTTTCCAAAGCAACGTATTCTTAGATGTAAATTTTGGAGTCAAGATACGTTTAAAGTATATATATTGGTTTAACTCAGTAGCCTTTGCAACCAAATGTCTTTCTGCAGTTAAAAATGCCAAAGACAGTCTAATCCAGACTCTCTGTGTGATTTCCATCTTTATATGGCTTATTGTTTATATTACTTTTACTGTCTCTTTAAAGACTTTATTTTTTAAAATTATTTCTTTATATAGCTGTCTATTTTCCCTTTCCTCTCTCTTCCAAGCCTACATATATTTTTACATATAATGTAAACCATTTAGAGGTTTACTTTATCTAAATCTGTCTTTTTGTGAGATTGTTGCTTTAAACTGCAGGGGTTAATACTGAAGTGGCAGCTTTGGCTGCTGACTCCGCCCACCTCAGCTTCCCAACATGGTGGAGATAATTCACTGCCAGCTCTGGGAGCCATGAGCTGCTGCACTGACTCTGGGAGGCAGTGGGTCTATGTCTCTATCAAAGCTACATGTAGCCCAGAAATGCTCCCCCACCTCCCCCCCTTTTTTTTTTGTCTGTACTAAGAAAAGCTAAATCTGCCATGCAGTGCGCCGTACAGCTTGTAGAAACCTCTGTGTAACTTGGTGGGAGTCCTCCATATTGTAGCTCAAGCCCACAGGTCGTGAACCTGCCATACTGTAGCTCATGGTTTGCCGAGACACGACTAGGAAGCTGTTTACCTCCATTTCAGAATCTCTTATTAAGTTCTCTCAGGTTTTAGGTGGAAACTGTTGCCACCATGTCTTGTCACCATTTTGGAGACTGAGGTGTCGGTGAGGTGAGGTGAGCTGTGGCTTTTCCTGTTCCTCTGATCTCTTAGGTGTCAACCCCAATATCTGGCTCTGTGTTTTTTATTTAATAAGACCATTTAACAAATTGTCTACAGTGTATCATAGAACTAAACATAAAATCTAAAGCTACAACACTTTCAAAAGATAACTTTAAAAGATATATATGGCTATATAAACTCCTAAATAAAACACGGCACAATTTATGAGTGATAAAATTTAAGACTAGTGATTTTTTAAAATTAAACCCTTGCCCTTCCAAGGAATCTCAGAATAGAAAATAAATACGTTAGATATGAGAAAAAAATTAAATGCACATATCCATGAAGGTTTTATAACTGGAAAATTTGGAAATATAAAAATTATTGAAAGTAAATCAAATGACTCATTGTTTTACAAGACTAATGGACTGAACAAATCTATTAAAAGAAAGACACATCAATGGTAAATAAGTGCCTTTAGAAGGTGTTAAAAATCATCGATCATTAAGAAGATGGAAATTCAGAGGACAATAAAATACCAGCATATATTTATTAGATGAGCTAAAATGACAAATGTTGACCATATATATACATTGTGCCCAGAATATGGTAGACTTGGGACTTTCATGCATTTTTTTTTTGGTGGAATGTAAAAACCATCCAATTACATCAAAAATTATTTGCCATATTTAAAGGAATATGTGTGTGTGTACAAGAGAAATAAAAGTGTATCATTTGGTGTATCATTTGGTATAGCATTTATACGACACCACTAATGAGTATTCATAACAACATTGTCATAACAACCAAGGACTGGAGAACATTCTCATCCACTATTAATAAATAGGTAAGCAAACAGATATTCATACCTTGGAATATTCATAATTAAGGATAAGAACTTTATTACATAATGCAACAAGGATGAATTTCAAACTAGTTAAGATAAAGAAATAAGTCAGACAAAAAGAGGCATTGTGGTATCATGTAATAATATAAAATACATGAGCATAAAATAATTGACTGAAATGAGTCATATCTGAAGTGTGGAGGAGGAAATGGGAAGAATTTCAAAGGAACTAGGCTGCGTCCCAGAGATGGTTTAACACATATAAATTGATAAATGTAATTAAGCATATAAAAAGACTGAAAGACAAAAATCACATGATTATCTCATTAGATAATCTTTGACAGAATCCAACACCCCTTTATGATGAAAGCTCATAGCCAGTATTAACAGAAATGGAGAGAAACTCAAAGCATTTCCAATAATGTCAGGAACAAGTCAAGGTTGTTCACTCTCTCTACACCCATTCAAAATAGTTGAAGTCTTAGCTAGAGCAGTAAGACAAGGGAATAGAATTAGGGTGGGAAGAAGTCAAAGTATCTTTATTTGCAGATGATATGATAGTATACATAGTGACCCTAAAAATTCCATCAGGAAACTTTTTCAGCTGATAAACACTTTTAGCAATCCAGTTTATAGCTGGATACAAAATTAACTCACAGACATCAGAAGCCTTCCTATATACAAATAAATAGAGTGAGAGAAAATTTGGGAAACAACTGCTTTCACAATGCCTCAAAAATATATAAAAAAAAAGACGCTACGTGTTAAGGAATTTTGCTCATTTCTCCAGGAATACTTTACTACTAAAGGCATGTATGTGTAAGTAGGTTCACAGAATCAGTCCTTTAACCACTGCTGAAGATTTTTAAATGCATGTCCTATTCTTCAAATAAAAGCATTAAAATATCACAACAAGTAATAAAATATTGACAATATTGAGATGTTAGGACCTGTTTCTGGATAGTAAAAAACTATATATGTAATATTAACTAAAAGGATCAAATTAACACAAAGAAGATACCAGAACTTAATCAAATAAAAAATTCCTAGACATTGTACTGTACTTTTTAGATCACCTTATTCTCAATTATTTCATATGCTGAATTACCAGTTTTGTTCATTTGAGGGTGATGAAAATGTTTGTGGCATAGAGATGAATTAATGCGAACTTGACAATATTTGAAAAGTTCATATTGCAGAATTTCATTTCCTCACCTACACAATTAGTGAGTCAAAAGGGTTGAATAAGCAACCAACATTCAGCTTAAAATGAAAATGAAATAATGATTATAATAAACATTTTCTGTTCCTATTTTATGAAGATTCAGACTTATAAAATCCATTTTACAAAATGAAGAGAAAAGGCATTTACATTGTATTCACTATCAAAATTGAGCAATATTTATAAATGAAAACATCAGTCCTGTCTATTTTATGGTTCATAAACTTTAGTACTTTTAAAGACACTGAAACAGATTAAATATAGAACCTTAGAGCATATTGCTCTCATTTTCAAACATTATTTCCTATGTATTTTCTTTTCTCAAAAGAAAATCATATTGTTTTTTGAGAAAACTGCTTCTCAATAGCTGAAGGATAATGTGTGGGTTTGTGATTCTTGTTAAAGAGCTGTATCCTGCAGCAAGAGCTGAACTGCCAGCATGGGGCCCCATCAGCACACTGTGATCTGACTCTACAATAACAGCCTCACAGCAGCTCCCTCTGATTGTTCAGAACCATTTCCCCAATGCAATGAGTGTTGGAAATGACATGAAGCAATTTCCTTTCTGTCGAGCTTTAGTCTGGACTTCTAGAGTGCCGTTTCTACTCTGATTTCCGTCTTATATTTTTAAATTTCCACTTCAAGGATTTCTAAATGGATTTAATTTACTTTCCCAAACAATCTTTAATTGGCATACAATTGCCTTGAAATGTCAGTCAAAACTACTCACACTCCTCATATTGACAGGATTGCCTTTGTTTTGGGACTGTGATTGAAATAGCTTAAGTGGCAACAGACAACCACAGTGATTTTCAATATCTTAATTAAAGTGTTCGCACATGTAAAATCGGACATTCTATTCTCCATACTTGCTGTTAGTTATAACAGTACTCCAACACTAAAAATACACATGTATCTTCATGTGTAAACACATAAATATGGATATGCATAGATCTTTCTTAGTATGTAATCAGATAAAGAAGAGTGAGACACTGGTAAACCAACAGTGTTTATTTGCTCTATGGTTGGGTTAAGTTCCTAGCAAAACCCAGGCTCATTGTCTTAATGAAGCACATATATAATAGGAAAATGCAGCTCAGATGAAAATCAAATGATTGAATAAGGTAGCTGAGTTGCTAAAGCAAAGCTCAGACAATGACCACCTGATAATTTGATTACTGATCAATTTTCCTCTGTGTTTACATCCCTTCTCCATTTTAAAGGTTTTTTAGAATGGTAGGGCTGAGGAGATGTATCTTCATAAAAAACTTGGGGGGTGCCGGGCGGTGGTGGCGCACGCCTTTAATCCCAGCACTCGGGAGGCAGAGCCAGGCGGATCGCTGTGAGTTCGAGGCCAGCCTGGGCTACCAAGTGAGCTCCAGGAAAGGCGCAAAGCTACGCAGAGAAACCCTGTCTCGAAAAAACCAAAAAAAAAAAAAAATAAAAAAAATAAAAAACTTGGGGGAAATAATTTGAGATATGTTTATTTCATTAAAAATTTCCTTGGCATATAAAAAGAAGTTGCAATGCCAATTAATGTAAGAAATAAAGCATAAGATTGAGGTGGTGAATCACAGTGATGTCACTGGCAAGCTTCTGTAATATATACTTCCACAGAGGCTGGGGCTCATTTTTACATTCTACATATTCAGGCTCATCACCGCCTTGAGGTTATTTGCAGCATGGGTTCTAGTCTCCTGGAAATTCCATGACATTTTCCATCTGATGTTAGTATTTCAAGAAGCTATTGTCCCTAGATGATACTAACAGCTTCCCCAAAACTGAAATTTCCAGGTGCAATTTTTGTAACTCAAAGAATTCTACATATGTAACTAGGACCTAAAACCAAAAGCTACTTTATTTTCATCCATAGAGACCCCTGCTTTCCTTTTTTGCAATACTTTCCATCACCATCCTCACTTTCAGAGAAGATTAAGTTTGCATTTCATTTAAAAAAGATCCAATTGCAGGAAAAGTGCCCTCTGGTTTGTTGAGGGCTCACAATACTTAGAAGCTATTTATAGTCGTAGCTACACCTTCAACAGCAAGCAGATACACCGCCCGGCTTAAGTAGCTTTTTTTATTTTTTTCTTTCTTTCCGAGACAGGGTTTCTCTGTGTTGCTTTGCGCCTTTCCTGGAATTCGCTTTGGAGACCAGGCTGGCCTCGAACTTACAGAGATCCACCTGCCTCTGCCTCCCGAGTGCTGGGATTAAAGGCGTGCACCACCACCGCCCAGAGGTAGGTTTTTCTAATATAGGGTTTTTTTAAATTTTTATTTTTTTTGGTGTAAAATGCTCTTTGAAGTTATTTGACATTTTCTATTAACTTTTCTCTTTGGAGTGGTTTGTAAGAATTTTTACAATATGTTCTAAATATGGGGAGGAGAATATATGTATTGCAAATACCTCTTCAGACTGCATTTCCTCAGGTCTCTGAACGGTGATAACTAATGAAAAGAAGTTTAGGGGAGAACGATGAGTGAGCAGTAGTCCACATCTGTAATCACCATCTTGGGAGATAGAGAAATCTTGAGTTCCAGACCAACCTGGTATACCTTACAGAAACCCTGCTCAAACAGTAACAACAATAATAATGAAAATAAACAAAAGTTCTTAATTTTTGTGTAGTTCACTGCCTCATAATGCTTTATGGCTTAGCATTGTGACATGTAACAAAAAAGTTTTGATTAGTCTAAGGTCATAACTTTATCCTAACTCAGTTCAGACCTACAAGGTTGTATTATTTTTCTTTCAGATTTAAAATTGCCATCTATTTAGAAATATATTTTTTTATGTGGTAAATGATAAGGACCAGGGTCATTATTTTTGAGTCTTTATAATTTATTTAAAAGACTATATTGAAATTATAGTAAATCATGAGATTAAATATATGTGGTCTAGACTTTAGATTGTGTTTCATTGATGAGCTTGTCTACTTTGCCTTGCCTTTTATTCACTTCTTTTTAAAAATAATATAACATTATTGTATTTATTAGAGTTTCATAATTAATCTTGATGTCTTTTATGTGGAACCTGTAAATCTATAGTTTGAATTTTAGTCTGTCTGTAGATTAATTTGGAGTGAATTTATAGCTTTTAAATATGGAATTTTCATTCTTTCTATGAATATACCTTTTCATCTTTGAAATTTTTTTATACGTGTCTCTAGGTTCATAGCTTTAAAAAATTCATGTTTCTTTAATACCTTTAAATTTGGTTTTCTTCTCTTTAGGTTGCAAATTAATTTCTGTATAAAACCACTGATTTTTGACAATTTAATTACCTATTTAAAGAGTACATATTCAGTCATTGGTTGGAATTTCAACAAATACAACTATGTTATGTGCAGATAACGGGAGATATATTTTTCTTTTTACATTTAATTCTTTTATTTCTTTCTTATCACACAGGTTTGAGCTGTCACTATAACATAGAATATATCAGTTATTAACATTTTTATATTTTTTAATTTCTGGGCAAAATTTTTAAAAATTTAATCACACATTTACTGAAAAATTTTAAGATATTCCTTTTAAGATCAAGCTAGATCCTTCTATTTCCAGTTGACTACAGTTTTTAATCATAAATTTTGTCAAAAGCTATTTGTGTATCTACACGATGCCTGCGTATTGTATATCATTTTCCTATAGGATGTACAATTTGTCTAAAATGATAAATCATTCTCCTTTATCTATATCAACTCACACTCTGTTCTAATGGATTACTCCTTTATATTTTCTTGCATTAATTTTGAAAATTTTATCAAATATTTTGTATTTATGTTTATAATAAATATATTTTTTCTGTCTTTGTTTTTTTTACATTGATTCACTATTTTTATTTTTATTTTATTTTATTTTACAATACCATTCAGTTCTACATAACAGCCACAGATTCCCTTGTTCTCCCCCTTCCTGCCCCCCTCCCCTTCCCTCCAGCCCACCCCCCATTCCCACCTCCTCCAGGGCAAAGCCTCCCCTGAGGACTGAGATCAACCTGGTAGACTCAGTCCAGGCAGATCCAGTCCCCTCCTCCCAGATTGAGCCAAGCGTCCCTGCATAAGTCTCAGGTTTCAAACAGCCAACTCATGCAATGAGCACAGGTACCTGGTGCAATGACCTGGTACCACTGCTTAGATGCCGCCCAAATAGATCAAGCCAATCAACTGTCTCACCCATTCAGAGGGCCTGATCCAGTTGGGGGCCCCTCAGCCTTTGGTTCATAGTTCATGTGTTTCCATTCGTTTGGCTATTTGTCCCTGTGCTTTATCCAACCTTGGTCTCAACAATTCTCGCTCATATAAACCCTCCTCTTTCTCGCTAATTAGACTCCCGGAGCTCCACCTGGGGCCTAGCCGTGAATGTCTGCATCCAGATTCCTCAGTCCTTGGATGGGGTTTCTGGCACAACTATTAGGGTGTTTGGCTATCCCATCACCAGAGTAGGTCAGTTCCGGCGGTCTCTCGACCATTGCCAGCAGTCTTTTGTGGGGGTATCTTTGTGGATTTCTGTGGGCCTCTTTAGCACTTTGTTTCTTCCTTTTCTCCTGTGGTCTTCATTTACCATGGTCTCCTATTCCTTGTTCTCCCTCTCTGTTCTTGATCCAGCTGGGCTCTCCCGCTCTCTTTCCCTCAACCCTCACTTGCAAATGTGAGAGTGAGAAGGCTATAGAGACCACGTGAAAAAGGAAATACAAGAAGAGGCCATGTTGGTGCAGGAGACACAGCAGGCGTTGGAGGCAGACGGGAGTGGATATGCTGAAAATACATTTTTACCCATGTATGAAATTCTCAAAAAGACAAAACAAAAAACCCCAAAGGAGTATATATATTCATGTATTTATTTACTATTTTGGGCATGAAAGTGTGCAGAAATGATATATCTTCCTCAAATATTTTGAAGAAATTCATCAATAAAGCTACCTAAAGTTGTAATTTAAAAATGGATATAATTTCTTTAATAGATAATCTACTACTAAGGGTGAGAATTGAATTTCTTTTGTTTATGCTAGCTGGTCTATATTTCTCTGTCACCTTCAATGACTTTCTATTGATATTCATCCAGGGAAAATATATAATGGTGTCTGATGCTAACAGGAAAGACATATTTAGAAATTTAGAAAATGGGCTGATATTTAAAGTTGAAATGATTTGTATATATCTGTGCACACACACATAAACATAGATATACATACAAACCATGTATCTGTCACAATCTGCATGTGTGTATCACTACATGCATATATAGTTTTTCTAGAAATTTCTAATTATTTCTTAATTTGTAGATGCATAAAATTTGCATCAAACCATAGATATATTTGAAAGTGTAATGATGCTCATTGTAAGGTTAACCTCCATAAGATTTTCTTTATCGACATCTCTTATAAATTTTATAATCATAATTTTGAAAATATACTAAAACATTAATATTGTTAATCATCTCTGAATGAATGATAGGTCTGTTCAGTTTTTTTTTTTTTTCCTGTACCACATATCTTTTATGCCAAGTACAAAGGCATTCTTTTTCATTCTTTCTTGTTTATTTTTGAGATGGTAACTTAACTATAATATTTTTCTCTTCCCTTTCATCATTCCATACCCTCCTATACACACTTCCCTGCTCTTCTTCAAAGTCATGGCCCTTTTTTTTCAGTAATTGTTATTGCATGCATATATGTGTATGTATATATACATACATACATTGCATGTGTATGTATATACATACATACTTTGCATATGTATGTATATATACATATGTAAAAATTCTGAAATATAACCTGCTCAGTTCATATAATGTTACTTGTATCTATGTTTTCGGGACTGACAGCTTAATTCTGGGCCAGCAATAGAGCTCTCCCCTGGGGAGGACCCTGCCTCCCACTCCCAGTTTTGCTCATTTGCATATAGTTCTTTGTGTAGGCTTGAGGTCTTGTGGACTTTTCTTAATCCAGTTCAGCATGTTAGCTGGCGTCATCCTTGTTCATCTCATGTTTGGGCGGTCATGTTGGTGAGACTTTATGAGTATATCTTCTGATGTTACTAGGAGACAGAAATCTCACACTTTCACAGCAAACTCCCTGACTCTCTGCCTCTTTCTCTCCCCTCTTCTGCAATGTTCCCCGAGCCTTAGGTTCAGGACTGTTTTGTAGATATATCCACTGGGAGAGGGCTTCACAGCTGCATTTTGATTGGTTATGGTTTTCTGTAGTGGTTTCCATCTGCTGCAAAGAGATGTTTCTCTGATGAAGGGTGGGGACTGTCCTTAACTGAGGGTAAAAGAACGAATGTTTATAGATTGTTGTTAGGTATTATGTTAGTTTAGTAAACTGACAGTTGTAGATTCTCCTCCAATAACCATGGTTTCATTAACACAGAGTAGTTAGATCTCCAGTACCAGCTATGGTTTCTCTTGTTGCATAGGTCTTAAGTCCATTAGTTATTGGTTACCACCAAGGTATGTGCTCCAATACAGCCACCATAGGGTTATTGTGACATGCTAGTTGTTAATATGGTTTATAGGCATCATGGCTGGGTAGGACTTTTCATTCCCTTCATCCTTTGGAAGCCTTCATGGTGTCTTCTGGGACCATGAATGTTCATCCTCAGGGAAAGGAAATTCAGGGAATTCAGTTCTAGTTAAGGGTTTCTGGGCCCCATTTCAAGTGCAGGGTGTCTTTAGCAATAGGTACTTACTGTAGCTGAAAGTTTTCAGGTGTCCCTCCTGGCCCTTGGTCAGGACAAATCTCTCTCACCTGCCAGTCCTGCTGCCTCATGGATGCAAATAAACACACACAGGCTAATATCATTTTTAAACTATGGCCATGGCTGTCTTCTTGCTATCTAGTTCTTATATCTTAAATTAACCCATTTCTGCAAATCTATACTTTGCCGTGTGGCTTGTGGCTTACTGTTACTTTACATCTTGCTTCTCATGGTGGTGGCTGGCAGTGTCTCCTCTGCTCTGTCTTTTTTCTTCCTGTCTATCTGTTTGGATTTTCTGCCTGCCTCCAAGCTGCCTTTCCATAGGCCAAATGGCTTTATTTATCAACCAATCAGAGCAACACATATTCACAGCATACAGAAAGACATCCCCCCCACCGCTTCCCCTTTTCTCTCTATTCAAAAGGAAGGTTTTAACTTTAGCATAGTAAAATTACATATAACAAAACAGTTATCAAGCAAGAATTATAGCTACAATATTTAGTCTATTTGAATTTGGCAAAATCAAAGAAGATATCCTATCTATCCTATATTTGTGAGTCTAAGGTTTCATATCTACCTTATCTCTTATCATAACCAAGGAAAACCATAATTATAACTATCTAGTCTTCAACTACATCAAAGACCTCAGAAGGATACAATATTATCTAAAAGTAAACAGGAAGAGCATTGTAAGCAACTCCCAAAAATCCAGAATGACAGAGACAGCTGGCTGCCTAGACAGTTACCCAAAGTTCTGCAATGTTGGGGCATCCATTTTTCAGCCAACAGGTCTAGAGTCTCTCAGTCACTTTTTTCCCTCTGTGTCCTGTAGAATGTCTGGCAGTCTCTTCTGTGAAGCAGGAACCCGAAGGACCATCTCACCTTGTAAAGCTCAGTGGTCACCTTCCTGTGGGTCCTGTATGTCCAGTCGATACCTTTTAAGATTTGGCTACACACAATACCTTTAATATATATATGCTTAATTTAAAAACCTTTATAATAAAATATCTTTCTGCAGTTAAAAATATGAAAGACAAAACAATCCAGATTCTCTGTGTAATACAATCCAGATTCTCTGTGTAATATCCATCTTTATGTGGCTTACTTTTTATATTACCTTTACTGTTTCTTTAAAGACTTTATTTTTTAAAACTATTTCTTCATATAACTGTCTATATTCATTTTCTTCTCTCTTCCAAGCCTACGTACATTTTTACACATAATGTAAACCATTTAAAGTCTTGTTCCATCTGAATCTGCCTTATTATGAATCTATTGCTTTAAACTGCAGCATTACTAGGATTGAAATGGCAGCTCTGGCTACTGGCTCTGCCCACCTCAGCTACCCAACATGGCAGAACTATGTTTACCGCTAGCTCTGGGAACCATGCTCACTGCTGACTCTGGGAAGCAGTAGGTCTATGCTTCCATCTAGCAGCATGTAGTCCAGAAACCTCTTTTTTTTTTTTTTTTTTTTCTGTACTAGCAAAAGCTAACTCTGTCATGATGAGTGCACTGTGTGGCTTGGAGACACCATTGTGTACCATGGCAGAAATCTGCCATGCTGCACTCAAGCCTACACACCACCGTGAACCCACCATATTGTAGCTCACAGCTGGCCTGAAAGACATAACTAGGAAGCTATTTTTAGCTCTGTTTTAGAATCTTTTTTTTTTTCTTTTAAAGCTTTCTTAGGTTTTTAGGTCCCATATTTTGGTGCCATTTGTAGCTGAAAGTTTTTCTGTGTCCCACCTGGTCTGCAGCCATTCAGACCCAAGTAAACACACAGAGGCTTATATTAATTAAAACTGGTTGGCCATTATCTCAGGCTAATGACTGACTAGCTCTTACACTTAAACTCAGCCCATTTCTGTTAATCTATATGTCGCCATGTGTTCTGTGGCTTTATCTATGTGCCACTACATGCTCCCTGGATGGTGGGCTGGTGTCTCCTGATTCAGCCTTCCTCTTCCCAGAATTCTCTTTGTCTGCTTATCCTGCCTATACTTCCTGCCTGGCTACTGGCCAAACAGTGTTTTATTAAACCAGTGTACGAAAGCATTATCCCACAGCACTTCCCCTTTTCTGTTTAATTTAAAAGGAAGATTTTACCTTTTTTTTTTTTTAGTGATGGGGGAATGTCTTTCTGTATGCTGTGAATATATGTTGCTCTGATTGGTTGACAAATAAAACCATTTGGCCTTTGGCAAGGCAGCTTAGAGGCAGGCAGAAAATTCAAACAGATAGAGAGAAAGGAAAAAGATAGAGCAGAGGAGACACCAGTGAGCTGCCCAAGGAGCAACATGTAATGGGATGCAGGTAAAGCCACAGAAAATGTGGCAAAACATAGATTAATAGAAATGGGTTAATTTAAGATATAAGAGCTAGCTAGTTGGAAGCCTGCCATGGCCATAGTTTAAAAATAATATAAGCCGCTGTGTGTTCACTTGGGTCTGAGCTGCTTGGACCGGGTGGGACCCAAGAAAACTTTCAGCTACAACTCACCTCCACTGGGCAGAGGTTTCCTTTGGCTAAGAAGCCCTTAACGTTGCTAGGTGCAGGCAGACTGTGAAACAGGCATAGACTCTGGGGGATGCGCTGGCCCGGCAAGTTCTACAGCATTTCAGTTATGCCACCCACAACCGTCCTTTTCATGAGTTCCGTAATTAGCAGTATCGGTTTTCAGATCCCTTTCAGATTTAGATTTAAAACAACAGTAACCCCGTCCATACCGAGTGCTCATCATTGTTTTTTGAAAGAATTTAAACTTTGTATTAAATGATTTTTCATTGGAATTTACACATAATTCACATAATTCGATGAGTGTAGTGAAGTGTCATGCCTGACACCCTCACTGTTTTATGTAATTCCCCTGTTAGCTTAACAGCTCACTGTAAAAATACGGCAAAAAACCATTACATTTATTGTTTCTGCTGCATCTTCTAGCTGGTAGAAGCCATTATGGCCTAGAATGGCAATGCCAGCAGTCCTGGAATTTATGGGCTAATTGAATAATGATGACAGAATAAATGAAATAATTTAAAAATCATGTATTAGATATTTGCATATATCTATATCAATTTACAGTTATGATCTTGTGATGTTAACAGTGTCATTGAATTTCTTTTTTTTTTTTTTTTTTTTTTGTTTTTTTGTTTTTTTCGAGACAGGGTTTCTCTGCGTAGTTTTGCGCCTTTCCTGGAGCTCACTTGGTAGCCCAGGCTGGCCTCGAACTCACAGCGATCCGCCTGGCTCTGCCTCCCGAGTGCTGGGATTAAAGGCGTGCGCCACCACCGCCCGGCTGTCATTGAATTTCTATGTTGCTGAATTTAGACCTTAATGCTGAAAATGTTTTTCTACTAATTATTGATCATTTCGAAGAATCTGTGACTATGTCACTTAATCAAGTGGATGAAACTAGAGATTGGAAAGAGAAGTTTGAAGTGATTTGGAATGGTTTTAAGGCAACTTTAGAGAGGCATTTCAACCATGATTAATAAATTTTTAAAATTGAGACTTTGAAAATTATTTTACTGAACGACTTTTGAATAAAAATATCATTTTGAATAAACTCAATGAGTTAAAATTATGGAAAAATTTTTAAAAGATTTTAAATATTTACAAATGAAAGTAAAAGACAACTATAACAGAATGGAAAAGAACATAAAATAGTGGCATTCTTTAATGTCAGGAACATGCTTATTTTCCAAGATACAACAAAGAACAGCACACAGGGGGACATTAGGCTAGTTGAAATTCTGAACGTGAAAATTTCACTGAAGCAGTACACACAGAAGGTCCACAGGGACCTCTGGGTCTGCAGGGAGTTAGAACCAAAAAGAAGAGACAAGCTCTTGGCAGGTGGATAAACATTCGTGGTTGACTTTCCTTCTATTTGAATTTCATTGCCAAGGTCAAGAAAATATCTGAGGGCTCTAAGATGGAACAGCTCAACAGCTAAATCAAAGCAAAGACTGGGGATGAGTAATGGAATACAGACATTTGGCTCTGTCATCTGAAAGGAAGAATGCATGCTAAAATGACAAGGAAAAGAAAACATGAAAACTAGGTACGAGAGTGTTATTACTAACCTGTTTCAAACTGTCTTTCCTAACTCGTTTCATGTTTCTCAAGCAGCTAAGTCAGGAAGGGATGGCTTAATCCACTTAGAGCTTTTCTGAAGATGAGACAATTTGACAGAATGGCTATCAGTCTTAGGTATAATGAGAGGCTTACAGGAAGGACTCAAGGCACAGCATTGTCACTCACTAGCTGTGTGACTTGTGCCTTGTCTTCTCTGGGCTACATTTCCCTGGCTGTAGAAGGAGTATGTTACTGATGTCATTTTAGACTGTGATTGCAATTCATTGCAACAGCACAGCCACTTCCCCCGCATGGTACAGAGCAAGTATTCAAACAGGCATTAGCAACTATTGCACAAATGTGCCGCTCTTGCCAGTGGCTCAGGAATTGTAATAATGCATTTCTCAGAACACTGTAATACTGACTCTAGGCATCAGATGAGTTGAATTACTTCTAGGAAATGTCTCTTGCCATACCTTCCTCACTGAATGAATTGATTTTTGCAGAAATCATCGCAACAAAACAAAGGGAAGCTCTAGCTTGTTGATTGCATCCATGAAATTTCTAAATACTTAAATGACAGTTCTTTTTAGTTAACATTGCACTCTCAGGTCAGCACTGTTGTTTTTGGAAGGATGTTTTGCATGACTTGTGGGGAAGTTTCAAGGCTGGAAGAGTGTATTCTCATTCTACAATGGCTTAAAGGAAACTCAAGGCAGATTCCCACTTCAAATTAACCAGGAAGTTCACTTAAGCCCCTGCTCCCTTCACACACATGTGATGGCCAGAGCCAGGGTTCTAGAGTTCAGTTGTTTGGGTCTCTCAGTTACTACTTGTCTAATTTTGGATAAATAGCTGCATTTTCTCGGTTATAAACATGCTGACCAGGAGAACAGATTTAATTTCTGGCATATTTTAAGGCAGTGAAAAGCAAAAAAGGTTGTTATTATCATTATAAGTAGTGTTATGAATTGACTTTTCTAAAAGGTATTAGGCCATATGCTGTTAACACTGATGGCCTGTCTGAACTAAATGTACTTAAAAATCTTTCACTTTTGAATATCTTTATGAGATCTGTGGTAGCTATAAAAATTGTGATGCTTCTGAAAGAATTTAATGCTAGCTGCTCTTAATGAGAAGGCATTGTATTGTATTTTATATCCCATGCAACACCCAGTTGATAAGTGTTCTGTATTTCTTGGGAAATGTCCATCAGTGATGAAGTTCTGTGACTATTTATATGGCTCAAGTCTTTTGCTTTTAATTTGTCAAATGCACATACAAAGAAATGTTTTCCTTAAAACTAAAGAAGTAAAATCTTGCTGAAGATGATTGCTGACTGCCCCTCTCTTATTCTTAAATTTCTTTTTGCTTTTAAGTAAAGCCAGAACATTATTGCTTTTCCATTCAATTTTCTCTCAGATCTCTGAAATAAGAATAAAATTATGTGATGTGAACAAGCAATTTATACTTCAAAGCATCAGTGGCTTACTCTTGTTCCCTGGCATCTAGGAGCCACAGAGGGTAGACTCCTGGGATTTATGCAGGAAGAAATCACCCAAGAACTTCTGGAATCTAATAATTAAAATTTTTCTTAGTATTGAGAATTTTATACATGTATATGATGAAATATGATCATTTCAACCCCCTTTCTCTCTTATAACTTCCTATATCTCTTCTAAAGCCCCCCTCCCAACTTCATTTCTTTTCCTCCCTCTTCTTTCTTCTTAGATGACACATTAAGTTCAATTAGTGCTGCCCATAGTGCAGGAGTTGAGGCATCCATCGAAACATGGCAAACTTACCGAAGGCCACACCCTCACAAAGAATGTGTGTTCCAGTATTTCTAAACACAATTAGAGTATAAAACTTTTTTTTGTAATAAAGTTAATACAAAATACATGATGGACATGTTCATCATATGCTTCTAAGTGATGTAGCTAATGTTTATGAAGCAATTACTCCACGTCCTGTGCCATTCTTGGCCCTCTTTAATCCTCTCTCCGAAGAATGCCGTAAAGTACCTATTATGCATTTTCACATTTTAAAGTTGAGACACTGAAGTGCAGACAGGTTGAGTCATGTGCCCCCATGTGGTTACTCAGTTGGTGGTAATGGTGGATTGTGTACCCAGCTCCTCAGGTTCTAGAGTAGACCCAGACACTGTGCTCTTCCTCCATCTACATGCGGTGAAAGTTCTTTATAAAGCTGTTATTGGATAAGCTGCATACTCTCTTTGATATGTAAAGCCTTTCACCAAACCTCATTATAACACATGTTATCA
Organism: Peromyscus maniculatus bairdii; assembly: GCF_049852395.1. Taxonomy (NCBI): domain Eukaryota; kingdom Metazoa; phylum Chordata; class Mammalia; order Rodentia; family Cricetidae; genus Peromyscus; species Peromyscus maniculatus. The sequence goes on from NC_134865.1 coordinate 30,881,403, forward strand.
CACCGCCAACCACTCACTATGGGGGAGCTTTTAATCTCATAATTTTAATTCATTCCTTAACTTTACAAATGATTATAGTCAGTGAACTATAGATCACTTGCACAATACAACAGAATTACATCTTTGAGTCTTAAGAGTCTGCCAATTAAATAATAAAATTTTTAGTTGGAATATTTATATTTTGATGAAAACAAACTTGAGAAGACCTTTGAAATACCAAGTGAAATTCATAAACATTTTATAAGTTTTGGTTTCTTATTTTGTAAACTATAGATGAAGGTTTTTTTTTTTTTTTTTTTTTGCTTTAATTTTTCCTCCCTAACCATGCTATGGACCATGACAATTTTCTAGGGCCACATTGCTAGAACACAACACTGCTGATAGACAACATATTTGAGCAAAGCTGACAATGGCACCTTTGAGGAGACACTACTATCTTTTTCTCCCCTCCCCTCCCCTCCCCTCCCCTCCCGTCCCCTCCCCTCCCCTCCCCTCTCTTCTCCTTGTGTTTCTATTAGACTCATGGTGAGATCTGAATGGTTCTGCATGTGGCAGGTGTCAGCCACTAATCCAGTCTGGTGGATCAGGATGTGACTCAAGGGCAAAGGAGAAGCGCAGGATTCTGATGCTTTTCTGGTCCTTGGATGTCAGAGCAGAAGGGAAGAATGGGAAGCCAAGAGTCCTAGCAAGGCACCGAAGGCAAGGATTCAGGATTCCTTTCCAAGATAAATAGATTCAAGCTGGAAAGGCCTATGTGTTATTTTGTTAAGTTTGACTCCATGTAATTAAAATATATTTATTGAACTTTCACTGGTTATTTGTTCATCTAGAAAAGACTATATTCTTCATAGGGCATAGACATTTTTTCATTTTAGTTCCCAAGAAAAGATCATAATGTAAGTTCACTTGACTATAAAAGAAAGCTTGTGGAATAATAACATTTATGGTTCCTGGGATTTTGGGGGACAAGGCCCCATCTTTTAAACACATTGTCTCTGTTTTCTTCTCCTTAGAGTATCTTATATGTTAATCTGATTTGATTGATATCATCTTAAAAGTTTACAGGGTGGAATTGAAGTTAAAATACATATTGTTTGCAATAATTACTATTTGTTTGCTTAGAATATCTATTTCTAAATGCACTTGGAATAGAAAATGAGGTTTCTGCCACAATCTATCAAAGTCAGACAGTTAAACAAGCTTATAAGTAATTTGCTATAACTATATATGTGTGGGTCCATAAAAGAGTGAAGTGATCCAGTCACATGGTAGAGTTGAGTAGATGGGACTGATTAAGGAAGCACTCATGGATAAAAGAGACTCAGCCATGAAGATTACAGGTAAATTACACCCTTTGTAATTTGGACTATCACGGACTATGGAATTGAATTTGAAGAAGAAAATTAAATAATATAGCTCTCACTCTCATTTCCAAAATCCTAGACACACCAAGGCACTGTAATGTAATCTTAAACTGATAGATGACTGTTTCCCTAAATTCACATCCTCACCGGAATGAGCTGTCTTTGTATTATTAATCCATTTTGATTTGTATAAGATGAAATCTTAAAGTAATTTTGAATTGCATTTCTCTAATGGCTAAGGTTGTCGAACAGTTCTTTGTTTCTCAACATAATGAATTTCCTCTTCTGAAAATTCTGTGTTTAAATCTGTATCCTATTTTTAAATTGGGTTATCTGTTCTTTTGATGTCCATTTTTTGAGTTCTTTATTTATTTTGAATAGTATCTCTTTATCATATATATGGTTGGCAAAAATCTTTTTCAATTTTGTAGGCTACCACTTAGTCTGAATGATGGTGTCCATTTATGTGCAAAAGCTTTCCAGTTTCATGAGATCCTATTTATTAATTTTTGATCTTAGTACCTGGCTATCAGTATTTGGTTCAGAATGTCTTTTCTTGTGGCAATGAGTTCAAGACTATTTCCTACTTTCTCTTCTATTAGGTGCAGTGTATTTTGTTTTATGTTGAGGTCCTTGATCTAGTTGAAGTTGAATTTTGTGCAGAGTCATAACTTTGGATCTATTTGTACTCTTATACATGCAACCATCCAATTTGACCAGCTCAATTTGTTGAAGATATTGTCTTTTCCCCAGTGTGTATTTCTTGTTTCTTTATTAAAAAAAAAAAAATCAGGTGTCCATACGTGTGTGAATTTATTGAGTCTTTACTTCTATTCTATTGATCAACACGTCTGATTTTTGTACCAACATCATGCTGCTTTTTAAAAAACTATAGTTCTGTAGTTCAATTTGAGATTGTGGATGGTAATACCTCCAGCAGTTCTTTTATAATTCAAGAGTGTTTTATCTCTTCTGGGTTTTCTGTGTTTCCATATGAAGCTGAAAGTTGTTCTTTCAAGTTCTGTGAAGAAACACACACAATAATTTAGTAGATAAAGTAAATTAAAAATTGACAAGCATTTGATAAATGGTTTAACTAATTTGTTATTATTTTTAATTTCACTTAAATGTCTCTTTATATGGCTCAAGATCTAGTCTTCAGGAATGGAGAGAATCTTCTTGAGGTATAGGGGAAGAGATGCTTGCCAATGTGCTGGCTGAGCACCGAGGATGGCTCATCTCTTTCTCTTCATGCAATGACTTTCTCTAGTGTTTTTACACATACTTTACTGACCACCTTACTCCCCTCCCCCATTTACACTGATTTCTTTGAAAGCTTACAGCCTTTTTCACTTTTTTTTTTTTAATTATATGAGTGAGTATTCTGAAGTGACTAGCTTTCACTTCATAGGTTTAACTTAACTTTGAAGAGACTGAATGACATTCAGATTAAATCTCTCACACTTTGGTGTGCTCCATTTCATCCGGGGCTGGTTAAGCTCAAATTGCTGGCCACGCCCATGATCCTTTGACTGCCTTAGATGACATAAGCCTCAGAATTCATCTTTCTAACAGTATCCTAGAGGCTGGCCAGCAGATTGAATTTGAGTAGGAGTTTATTCAGTGATGGTTTATTTGTATCCGTCCAAGTGTAAAATTAAAGTTATGAGCAAAGAAAGGAAACACAGTCTCCAAGAAAATATTGACTGTCAAGTGTCTGTAGATATTCTCTAAATCATTTGGTCACTCTTTTAGCTCGCACAGCTTAGAAAATGGGAAAGATTTACATAAGTGAACAAAACTCTTTATGTTTTTAAGTTAAAACTCATCTTATTTTAAGGTTTCTTAATAGTCATGCCAAAACTAGGAATACTTTAACCCTTTTTTTTTATGAAGCAGAAAAATTAAAATCCATTTCCATACAGGATGTAAAGCCTGTCTCCTTGTTACCATGGCAAGGCTTTCTCCAAATCTTTGAAAAATTATTAATTTTGGATAATAACAATATATGTTTGTATTTATCCACATTTTAAAAATTTTTTAGTTTTCTACAAAGCTGTTTTTGTAGGGCATAGACAGTGAAATATGTGCAAAGTAAAGAACATAATTCAAATATAAAGAAAAGAAGCACAAATATGTTATAGTATCTGTAATTTACCTGAAATTATTTTGATTTAAAGCAGTATGAATTTACTTACAAAGGAGAGGTTAGCTTGAAAATCACTTTGGTGGCTGTTCTAAGAACAAATCCATCCTGACTTTGTTAGTTGCTTTAGAACATCTAACCGTATGAGGTGCTTGGTAGAAACACTTCTGGCTCACTGGGCCTTGATCAACATTCTAAGAGGTAGCTTATCAAAGCTAGTACACCAAAAAGTGGCTTGTTTATAACCAGTGCTTTATCAGTAAAATTAAAGGGTGCTGACGATATGTGGGTGATCTAAAACATAAGCATGTACTTAGGCTTGAGCTAGCATTTTCAAGATAGTGTCTGTTAAGGATCTCCTAACACATCCTTGGTTGCTGGAAGGTTTTTTTTTTTTTTTTTTTGGTCTGACTCTGAGTCACAGAATCTTGCTTCAGGAAGAGTGCTATGTCTGTCTTAAGATACTAGGATCCGGGCTGGAGAGATGGCTCAGCCGTTAAAGGCTAGGCTCACAACCAAAAATACAAGATACTAGGATCCATGAGTTTATGGGCAGGTTGACTAAAAATTATTGTAGGGAGCTTATTGGTGGATTCTTTACAAATATGTGTAGTTAGCCTTGCTTTTATTATATTTCTGGGGTCACATTGTAGGGGGATATTGCGTTTCCCCACAAAACCATTTTTGTTGTATAAATGAAAAGAATATAAGTAGTGTGAATGACCAAAATAATTTTGAAGTCATAATAGTATAATTCGTCAGTTTGTAATAGGCACGAATGTCCACCTATTTGTCTATTTCTTTAGCCATCTTCTTTGTAGAAATAGGATAAATCATTTTTTTTTTGTTTCTTAAGGCTTCAAGTACTTAGAATCATAGCTTAGAAAATAAATGAAACGTTTCTGTATCGGTACTAGACAAAATGAGTTAATTTTGTAAGCATCTGCAGTTTTAGTAATTTATCAATGAAAATGACAAAGCGTCATACTTTTTCTTTTCATAAAAGTGCTATAACAGAGTGATTGGGAAAATGTAACTTCTGCCAGTCTAGGGACAGAAACTTAAACACTTTGCTAAAGTAGAATTAACAAATAAACAACCATAAGAGCATGCAACTAGTAAAATCGAGTTTAATTAAAGATACATATTGAGTTTTAACCATGTGTGTTTAATTTCTGGGTATCTTCAGTAATTTGCCAACTTAAACACATGATTTTTGTTTTCTACGATTTCTTCAGCATAAGGACTATTGCAAGAATGGCCTGCATGGACCCCAAGAAAAAGCAGCTCTTGTCACTCGAGTGTCCAAGGCAGGTGCTGTGAGAGATGGTCCCCGGAGTGAGGCTTGTTCTTGTTTGTAGGGCTGTTTCTAGAGACACAATGATATTCTTAGGAACTTAGCAGCTCCTAAGAAAACTCCACAAATAGAGTGAGGTTTTGCTCATGCTCAGGAGTGGATGTTGGAGACAGACACTTAAAGATAGGAATTTGCTTCGATTCAATTTAAGCATAGAGAAAACTGACTTTGGTTTCAGAGGTGTGGCCCTGTTTAAGTTTCTGTTAGGTATATGGAAACACTTTGGTATAAGGAAGTGCAGTTTAATTAATAGCCTTTATACAATGTATGTTATGAGTTTTATAGAAGAACTATAGAGAGCTTGACAAATTGAAGAGACAGCTAATAGGTCATTGTTGGTTATGAGAGCAAATTGTCCTCCTTCAGGGAGGTCAGACTCCGCTCCTCTAGAACTGGGGAAATCAAGTTCAGTGCTGCGTTTTCCCACTTGCTTGGAAAAAAGTTAGCTTTGTTGCTTTCACAAGATGTCCTTTCCTTGTCCACTTAAAGCTCCCAAGCAGCAGGGTACTATCTATATTATTATTCCAACTGTGATGGCTTTTACATTATTTGTTGTAGAATATTATTTTAAAGTGTGTTACTTTTGTTTAGGTTGCATTTGTTTAGTTATGTGAAGCTGTGTTACTTTGCCTGTCTAAAACACCTAATGGTCTAATAAACAACTGAATGGCCAATGGCAAGGCAGGAGAGAGGTAGGCAAGGCTGGTAGACAGAGAGAATATATAGAAGAAGAAATCTGGGAGGAGGTAGAAGAAAAGAGATGGAGAAAGATCTAGGAGCCAGAGAAGGAGGAGAACTCCAGGGGCCAGACACCCAGCTACACAGCAAACCATGGAGTAAGAGTAAGATTTACAGAAGTAAGAGAACAGGAAAAGCCCAGAGGCTAAAGGTAGACAGGATAATTTAAGATAAGGAAAGGTGGCAAGAAAGAAACCAAGCTGGGGCCAGGCATTCATAAGTAAAAGTAAGACTCTGTGTGTGATTTATTTGTGAGCTAGGTGGTGGGTCCCTCAAAGAGCAAAACCATAAAAATAGTTATTTCTAGCTGTTGATATCAGCTCAATGTCTAAATACTTTATGCCTTATTTTGGTGCATGTTTACAGTGACTTCTTTGAGAATCACATTGGAAAGTATTTCATTCTTGAAAAAGCTCCATGATCTGAACATACTTAATTTAAGGGCTGAGGTTACCATATACTTTCCTGAACACTTTGAATTTTCTTTCTATAATTGAAATCTGACATTTTGATCTGACTTTGCCTAGATTCTGATATCATTTTTGGTTTTCAAAATTATGAGTTGATAACATTTTACAAATTCTTCAACTGAAACCATCTGTTTTTACTAAAAATTAATGTATTTCAGTATTTTATATGGGTAGGTGGGATAAACCCCAGAAATGTGCTAGAAGGAAATTGAAAGAACCAGGGAATGAGAAAAAATTGTCCTAAGATAAGGAAGCCAGTAACTCTCCAGCCATTTCTACTGATCTCTTTCTCACTGGAGCAAGTATCACCCCCCAAAACCTTGGTCCACCACACACTCTTTTCTTTTCCTTTCCTTATATCTCTGGCCAGTGCTTGCTATTGGGAGAAAATAACAGGAAATGAACCGTGAAGGAGTTGGGAAGTCCAATTTTGTGAACAGAAAATTCCAGCAGCAGATACTGAAATTTAAAAGGGTAAATACGAGACTAAGAGATTTAATAACCTGTTACCCTTGATGAATTAAAATGAGAGTTGCAGCAGCTTTTCTAGTAATTATCATTCTCCACATTTAAATTGTTGTCTATGTTTGCTTTAGACGCTCATCGGTATCATACATAATATATTTGTCACCCTTTAGAGCCCCTTTGGGTAGGACCAGTGCACTGGTATATTACATGAAGGTTTTCTGTTATACTGATATAGAGAAAATAAATACTGATGAATGTAGGCAGTCCAAACATTATAGAACAATATGTTAATTATTTCACATGATTATCGCCTGAAATACAAAGTGTGTTCACACCTAATAGTTTTTCTTTTACTGCTAGTCACAGTGGTTGGTTAGCCTTCTCTTGGTTGTTTATGATGTATTCTGATAGCTGCCGTAACAAAAGTTTCATAGGGCTGTCTAACCATGTTAAGTACAAAGTTGAGGAATGAAGCTTCATGTGACATACTAGTGTGACATGATTGACAGCAGAGGGGATTATAACTTTGGTAGTGTCAGTTCAGGCATTGGGTTGCTGTTAGAAGAGGTACCAAAATATGCAAAAGTTTCCAACTTAAGCAAGAAACTGCATGCCTAGCAGTTCATACTGTACCAGACATAGTTACTGATGTATTAGAAAGTCAAAGCAACTCTGGAAAATATAGAGGCTGCTCATACAATATATTGAATTATTGATGTTAATTTTGCCATTGTTTCTCATGGTTTTCCACTTTGTGTTTTAATACCATATGCTAAAATCCATGATATTATGAATGAGTCTTTACACAATGTGATAGTTTGAATGAGAATGGCCCCCATAGATTCATATGTTTGAATACTTAGTTCCCAGTTGCTAGAACTGTTTGGAAAGGATTAGGAGGTGTGGCCATGTCAAAGGAGGTTTATCCCTGGGGGTAAGCTTTGAAGTTTCAAATGACTCACACCATTTTGAGTCTTTCTCTTTCTGCTTCCAACTCCTGGTACAAGATGTAAGCTCTGGGATTCTGCTCCAGTGCTATGCCAGCCTGCCTGCTGCTGTGTTCCCTGCTGTGATGATAATCATGGACTCTAATCCTCTGAGATTGGAAGCCTCAAAGAAACTCTTCCTTCTTTAAGTTGCCTTGGTCATAAAGTTCTATCAAAGTAATACAAAAGCAACCAAGGTACATGGCCTATGTGTTTGTATGTGTGTATGTGTGTTTGTGATGCTTATGATCAAACCCTGGGTCCTATACATGCTACTTAAATAGTATACCAGTGATCCAAAGCCATAGACAATTCTGTGTTTGTGCTTGTGTGATGTGTATTAACGTGTGCATATGTGTTCAGTGTATGCATCAATGCGTATGTGAGTGTTCACGGTGGAGCACATATGGAGGCCATGGGAGATGCTGGGTCTCTCTCTCCATCTTGCTGTCTTCAATACAGGTCTTTCATTGAACTTGGAATTAGGTGGGCAGCCAGCACACTCTTGTGATTCTCCTGTCTCTGCCTCCCCACAACACTGCAGTTACAGGTGCTTAGCCACATGTTTAGCATTTACATCCATTCTAGGGATTTGAACTCAAGTACTCACACTTGCATAGCAAATGCTCTTACCATCTGAGTCAAGGTCCCAGTCTCTGCCCCTGTATTTTGAAAGGCAACTCACATATCATCATATTTAATCTCATGGAAACCCTGCAATTTGTTTTATTCTGCTTTACTATAGGTGAATAACTTCTCTGATTACACAGGTAGAATAGACATGCAAAACTGAGTGTGCCTCCTGAGTTTATATCAGCTACTGTGCCCTGACAGACTTTGGGATTAACTTTTATTTTTGGTTTTAAACATTTGTTATTTATTTGTCTGTCTGTCTGTCTGTCTATCTATCTATCTATCTATCTATCTATCTATCTATCTATCTATCTATCTATTTATCTATCTATCATCTATCTATCTATCTACCTATGTATCTGTCTTTCTATCTATCATCTATCTTTTTATTTGTGTGTGTGTGTGTGTGTGTGTGTGTGTGTGTGTGTGTCTATGTGTGTGTGTCTGTGTCTGTGTGTGTGCATGTGAGGCTAGAAGAGTGAGTCAGAATCCCTGAAGCTGGAATTAAAAGTGGTTTTGCAACCACTCAGTGTGGGTGCTGAGAACTGAACTCTAGTCATTCTGAAGAACAGGAAAACGGTCTTGGTCACTAAGTCATTTCTCCAGCTTTAAGATGAACTGTTCCTTAATCAAATGAATGTCCTCTTTGCACTGATTTCTTTTCTGTATGAGACATTAACCAGTATCCCTCATATCTCAGACTTCTTTATAAGCCCTCAGCACTAATGACACTGTGCTTTACCCCATATTAGGTACTGGCAGGAATGAATACTTACCAAATTCCTAGGAAAACAATTTTTTATGTAGACCTACTCATGACATTTATGAATAACAATTGCATGATTAGAAAGAAAGGTTTGGTATTTTAGGGGCTGAGAGAAAGTCTCATTGAAAAATTTCCAAAGTTGAGAAAAGAGTTTGATTTCATTGTAAGCTACACACAGTGACACCACCACTTCTTTGATCTTCTACTGTCCTTTCCATCCGCTCCTTTCCTTACACTGGGGCTCAGAGCTGTCACATTTTCCAATGTCCTTACAAACATTCCAGATGCATGCACTAGATGCACGCTCATCCAATATAACATCCATTTGTGAGGACAAACATGCAGGCCTACAGCATGTCTTGTTTCTGCATCTGATTATTTTTGGCATATCTGCAGAAAGAACGAAGTTTCCTCCAAGGCTGCATGAAAATAAACCAACAGTCTGAGCCATTTCACTCACTGCCAAGTGTCTAGCACTCACTAACTCCTATGTTTCACTCTTAGGACACCACAGGGTATTTGGGATGGGGGCTTTTGATGTGAAACTGCCTGTAGATGAAATGTGGATAGTGTTTATACAGCTGCTGCAACGGTAGAAACTCTGCTCTGGAAGTTAACCTAAAAGGAAAATCAAAAAGCAGAGATTTTCCTTAGTTCAAGCATAATTAGATGGTAACTCAACTTCATATTTTCTTTCCTGTATATTTCATGTGAAAATTCATTTTGTTGCATTATGTCAGAAGAGAACTTCATCTCTACCTCTCTTTTTCCCTGGGGCACTAGAGATCCTAGATATTAGCTGTAAATTCTCTAGTGTGATTTAAAAACTATTACAGTAAGGGTGTGTGCATATAAATACACTCCCCTACACATACATGAAAAAAAAATACAAAAAAAACCCTTGCTGGATTTATTCCTTGATGTGGCCATTACAAGTCATAACTGAGATTTTAAATACATCTTTTTGGTTCACCTGCAGATTTCTGTTCAGAACTCAAATTAGCTTCTTTGTTATTCCAGTTCCATAATTATTGATGCTGTTACTGCAGATGGAGTTACAGTTCTGGCAGAAGGGTGGGGAAGCAAGGGGAGATCCTTGAGGAGGAAGGGGGAGCAGAAGGAGGAGCAGGGAAGGAATTTAGAGAGAAGGGCCGGCCGTGGGGAAGGACAAAAAGGGAAAGGGGGAGGCTAGGAAGGTGAGCAGAGGGTGAGCAGAGTGAGTGATTATTCTTGATGTGCAGGTATTCACAGGCAGCATGGCCATGCTCCCCTGCCATCCCAGCACTCAGGCAGTAGAGAAGGGATGGTTTGAGTTCAAGGTCAGCCTGGGCTGCACAAAAAGATCAAGGGGAAAAAAACCCAAGAAGACAAAAACAGGGTCCTGAGGTATAGCTCACTGCTAAGCATTGCTTAGCATATGCCAGGCTGTTTTTGACGTCTTGCCTCACACTAGATTAACAAACAACATATTACCAGATGGACTAGGATGAGGTACAGATAGAGAAGGAAGAAACAGCAGCATGCCTGAGATAGAGAAGATAGAAATATGGTGCCTCAAAATGTGCTTGAAGCTAAGCCCAGGTCAAATTTAAATAGCCGCTGAGTAAATAAGCTTTCTGTACTAGTCTCATGAATGAACATGTCTTAAATATGCCAGTAAATCTATAGTACATTTGGATGACAGCTGGTCTGAGTGATGACTTAGTGTTGAGTTTGTTCAAAGAATGATTCAAATGTCACCTTTAATTTCTGCTAGAAACATATCTAAATATTCAAATAGGTTGGAAGAGTCTAAATGCTCTGTACAGTCCACAGTTTTGTGTTGGAAATGCATTCCGCTATCTGATCATAGTGATTTAGCAAATTGGCCCTAAAGTAACATAATTCTACATTTGTCCTATTGAGTAAAGGTCAAATTATTTACAGTCATAAAGTAAGAGACTTCAGGAAATGCTTTGGAAGACTGCATAGGGAAAAGCATACCAAAACACACATCAGTCTTGGAAAATTATATAACATTGCTCCTCCGTTATAGTTTGCTTCAGTTTGCTTCTAAGCTTGTAGGTAGAACACTTAATTCGCCTCTCAAACATCGGTGAATATAAATAGCCCTGCACATTCTTAACTCTATGAATACATGATTTCTTGAATGTTCTGGTTTCACTATTCATCTGTTCTCTCTTTCTTGGCAACTGCTTAGAAATTCAAAGACAAATCTCAAATGCTACCTGGAAAGAAGGAAATCTGACTGTGTTAAACATCATTTGAATTTTGACAACCTAATTGAACTACATGAAACTGAGAACAAAATGAGCAGCACTTTCATTAGATTGGAGCTTTTAGAGGACGATTCTGTAGCAAACCTTTTCACATCTGAACTTAGATTCACCCATCAGCCTTCAGAAATCAAGACGGCCAATAATGACTTCACAATCTCCAGTCTTTGTAAGATGGAGCTTTGATTCCTTCCTGGGGTTCTCTTGGTAAGCAGATGTCTCTTGTTTCCTATTTCAAAATTTTTATTAAATATTATAAAATAATACTACAAATGAATTGTTTTGCATACTAGATGTGAAACCTTTAATAGTTTAGATTTTTCATTTTTGCTATTTCCCAAAGGGTGGTGACTTCATTAATACTTTGGACCTGTTAGCTGAAAGATTTTAGTTTGAGTGGTAAGTTCAAGGTGTTAACAGTTTGATCAGACAGGATCAAGTGACTCAGAGTAGACAAGGCATCTTTACATTTCCCCTTTTGAGGGGAGATGCCTCTAGGCTTCCAGGCTTCCAGGGATGAAAGAATTTATTACTCTGAGGTTGTTTCCCAGCAGATTAGCAATGAAAATGGTGATTCCTGAGGGATCAGGCACAAACATCCGCTATCCATTCCTTTGGAGTTCAATCTGAATACATGAAAATTTGAATCTTTTGGGGTTAAATTTAAATGATTATTGCAGTCAGGTCACAATAACAAACACAATCTGTACATTCCATTACAGGGTAAACTCTGGTGGCTTCAAGTCAGAGTTTGATGGTTCTTTGGTCAGAGTAGATGACCTCCAGTAAATGTTGTATATGTAATGAGCTATAGAAAATTATTTTATTCTAGGACATTTGAAGGACCAGGTTGATGATGCAAGAATTTTTCAATGTGTACTTAAAAAATAACAAAGGATTCCAAAACTTGTGATTAAGCACCTTTGCCCAGAAGTAATGAGATACTTCTACTCATATTTCATTAGGAAATAAAGTCACATAGTCTCCCATAGCTATTAAAGTGCAGCAAAGTTACCATGAATGTGGAAGGAAAATCAGAAGATTATGTGAACATTTCTAATGTCTAACAGAAAAATCAATTAGGACCTTCAGATTGTAGGTTGATCACCTAGATCTTTCCCTTCACTACACCAAGATATTTACAAACCTGATGAGGTCATTGTGCTTAATGGAATTCTTACCATCAATTGACCAGAGAGATGGCATATTCCTTAGTAAAAATGGCTAAAGTGAAATATGTTAAAATTCAACAATAAATTTTGCTATTTCTTTTTATGTTTGAACAGTAGTATATCATATAGCTAAAATATAAACATAAAATTGAAATGGCTGCACCAACACATTTCATTATTGATATGCTCTTGGGCATCTTACTCTTGCCTTGGTCTCCATGGATAACCATTCTTATTAGCAGTTTCTGGGGTGTTCTTTTAGTGTATTTTTCTGTAAATGTCATCGTATATTTTATCTTTTCCGTTTAAACATATATATTTAGCATTCTTTATTGACTATACTGTACTTTGCAATACTTGCAATTGAATACCTTTACAAGTGTTTCATAATGCATCCTAGATATTTTTTCCATTATCACCACCTGGAGAGAACCTTAATTCCTCAAAAATATGTATAATCTTCTAAAGAGTGATGATGCCACAGAGGAAAGGTAGTTAACTGTAATAGTGGCACCACAAATCACATTATAAATCTAATTCCTTGTATGTGTGGGAAGTGCCCAAGGGATAAATACCTTGAAGTAGGTTTTCAGTATTAAAGCAAAGGATTTGCAAAGGAATTGTTATACTTAATAGATATTGCCAAATTACTCTCCACATACGAGAAATTCTCTATAAATGTTCCATAAAGTATACTGGCAGTCTTTAAGTTTTTTGTAGTTTGAGAACTGAAAAAAAAATTGAACTTCACCAGATATTAATTGATCAAAGAGCTGTTGGCAAATCCAAGTGATATCCTCAGTCATAAAACTGAAATTATCCTAAGCTTGGAAATGTTTGGGTAATCACTAACTCTTCCAGCAACACTCTAACTCTAAACTCAGAGATACCATATAATTCTCAAGTACGAGCCACAGCATAGAAGGGCCTTTCTTCTTGAACAATGGCAGTGTTACCACTTCTCATGATGGTGCTACCATCGGAATACCACTTAGTTCTCTGATATTTTCAGAAAAAATTTGAATCACCCAAGAGCTGCATAGAACATGAGGTGCTGACCACAGCCTGAGGACTGTGGAAGGAACCTGGGAGGACTCCCTCTGATTCTCCCCAAATGCCACTGTGCTTTCTTCTCCTCCAAGGTCCCAAAGTCCTCTCAGATATAAAGCTGCACAACTTCTCTCTCCTATATAGTGCGATCCCTTTGTGTGTCTCCCAGGCTTAGAAAGGAAAACATAAAGAAATAAAACAGTTTTCTTGAAGGAGTTGAGGTAATCAAAGCAGATCATAAAAATCTAGGTAAGGTGGCAAGCAAAAGGCACAACTGCTTACTAATATGAGTGTGAAGATTTATAGATGCATTTTGGTATGAAATTTAATCTTGGGGGTTCAAGGAAGCCTAGTAGGTTTCTATCATAGTGTATTAAACATATAACAAATATCTTTGAATACATTTTTGAAAGTGACCTCTGTTCTTCAATCTGTTTGCATAAAACTAATATTAGTTGTAAGATACAATCATAAAGATAACTTTAGTGAAATTCTTTTGAAGTAAAAATAAAAGAATCAACATTTTTTAAACTTAAAAATAAATCAGGTTCTCACCTGCATGGTGAGACTAGATGTAGCAGCTGCCACTGAGGGGACATGGTGGTCCTCTGCCTCCAGTACCCAAAGCCACTCGACAGCTTTCCTGTCATCCCTCCACAGAGAGGAGGCTCCTGCCTCTCATTTTGTGAGCCTATGCTGGAGGGAAAAGAGGCTCTCTCATCCCTTATTTAACTCTTAAAATTGATAGGTGGGAAGCTGGAGAATTTGAGAAATGGCTTAGGGGTTAAGAGTGCTTGTTCTTGCAAAGGACTGGAGTTCCATTCCCAGCACCCATAATGCACAGCTCACAAAACAAAAACTCTAGGTTCAGGGATCCGATGCCCTCTTCTGGCCTTTTGGGCACTCACACCTACGTGTGCACATGCACTCACACAGAAACACCCAGATGTGTGCATGTTCACAAACACCAACAAGAACTTTTAAAAATTTTTTTTTAATAATCAAAAATAAAAGTTATCCCCTACCCAATTAATAATCCAAATCATTTAAAATATTTTGGAAAGTTAAAATTAATTTCAAAATTTCCTTAAGATTTTATATCTATAAAGCTAGACATGACTGTATAACTAACACAGAAATTCTTGGGGTTAGTCATAGTTTTGTTTAGAATTTCATAGATGCAAAATATCGTGATATCTTGTAGAATATACATAGCTTGACCTCCTGACCTCTGCCGCTGCTTCTCTTGCCTCTCACAGAATGTTCTCTCCTGCACTTCCTGCCTCCTCCCCACTGCCACACACGTCCCTCCACATTGTGAATATTGAAGGAAGTGAACAGTCCCTCACTGAGTGTGTGTGTAGGAGGCACACAGTGGGGTTGGAAGCAGACAGGGTTTACAGCTCTGCCTGAAGTCTGAATTTAGAAACAGACAGTGATCTGAATTTAGAGTCCACAGTGATCCTTCAGTTTTTTCTAGTTGAGCCACTTGTTAGATGTTTAATGTACAGCCTGCTGCTCTTTCAACATTTTCTTTCCACTATTTTATGAATGTGTAGAGTTATTGTTTCTCAACACAGATATTTTACTTTTAACACATACTACATTAAATCCACTTAAGTCATAAAGCACGTATCTTGTGGAAATAGATGTGCTAGAAACTGTGAAGAATTACACAGGTGAGAAGTCCAACTGTCCCAATGGGGTTCTTTTTTTCTTCCATATCATATACATCTTTGTGCACTTGTCTCTTGTTGGACATCTCATTTGTGAGAGTTTCTCCTGTCATTATATCTTAAAAATCATCTCAATTGACTTATGGTGTTGTAGTATGTCTTAGTTAAGGTTTTTATTTCTGTGAAGAGATACCATGACCACAGCAACTCGTATCAAGGAAAACATTTAATTGGGGTGACTTACTTACAGTTTCAGAAGTTCAGTCCATTATCATGATGGGGAACATGGCAGCATGCAGGCAGATGTGGTATTGGAGGAAAAGTTGAGAGTCCTGTCTATTGCAGGCAACAGGAAGTTGACTGACTATTGATACTGAGGGAAGTTAGATCAAAGGAGACCTCAAAGCTCACCCCCACAAGGACGACATACTTCCTCCAACAAGGCCACATCTCCTAATAGTGCCATTCCCTGTGGGGGCTGTTTTCTTTCAAACCACAAGCAGTAATAACTTAGAAATGAAGTAATTTACTATTCATAACCCTAATTCTGAAATTACTAAGTTGCTTGTATTGGAAAATAAATCTGAATTTTTGACTGTTTTTCTAAAATGGTGTATTATATATGGAACTACTTAGTTAAAAATATTATAGTTTGAAAGACTCCTATTGACATTACAAAATTATCTCCTGCGTGGGCTTCCCACTTCTAGCAGCAGAATGTGGGTTTTATTTGGTTGAGCCTTTGATGTCCTTGAGCTATACACACATGGTATGCATAATGGTCCCCCGCTGACATGGCCTGGATCCCAGACGATGGTAGTGGCCATAAGCATCCACATGTCTATGGATATAGATCCTTCCTATCTTTGCCTCTTTATAGAAACATCACAAAATATGTAGTGGCTTTCATTTCTGATTGTGTTGAATGCTGCCTTTTCGCTCTGTGAAGAAATTTAACAGCAATAAATTTTAGAAGAAACATAATGGAAGTTATGATTTAAGAAAGTTATTAAGGTTGGAAAGTAAATTGCAAATATGAAGGCATTGTCCCTTCATTTGGTTTATATTTATTGTTTCTTCCTGTCTTTATTTTCTATTACCAATTTACTAATATGAGAAGATGCCAGGAGTTGGTATTATAACCTTGTTATACAGTTTGTGTTTGGGAAATTTTGGACCAAGTAGTCAAGGTAGAATCAGAGAATTCTACTTGCTAAGAGGCACACTGAAAGGCATACAGGTCATCAGAGGTCTCATTTCTTTTTATTTTATTTATTTATTATTTAATAACTAGCTTAATTTCACATATCAGCCACGGATTCCCCTGTTCTCCCTCCTCCCACCCTCTAGCCTTCCCCACCAAAACCACTCCCTATTCCCACCTCTTACAAGGCAAGGTCTCCCCTGGGGAGTCAGTCCAGCCTTGTAGACTCACCCATTGGTGTATCCTAATCATTTATTCCTGCTCATGAAGAATTTGTTAAGTGAGGACATTTAGAGAAGGAGGTGTAATTTCAAATAGACAATATTTTCAAGTATGCAAACCTAGCATATCATGGTTTTAAGGGAAGATATAGCAGACTGTGTCCATGCTAATGGCACTTGGAAAATGATGAACTACTCAGACTGCTCATGACTCCCCAATATTACTGCAGGAACAGGTAGCTGCTGAGGATTGAGGTTCACTAAAAGAAAACAAAAACAAAAAAAACTGTTATTTTATACTGACAAAATTAGTAGAAGTAAGGAAAGTGAATAAATGACTTCACAAAACATTTTGGGGAGAACAACCAATATGGCCTACCATGAGACATTTAATTCCAAATAAAGTATAGAACCACATTCCTGATTGGCCATTGGGATGTAATTAAGCCCATAAATGAAAGGAAGTTCAGTTTCTTGGTAATCAGAATTCTCACAAAATTGCATTTCCAATAGGGCAGTATTATCTCACAAAGTGTTAAGCCCCAGCATTCCCCTACCTGTAATTACTAACCTTATGTAGCTATCCTTGCCTTGTGGAGTTAAACTTGTAACTGTAAAGCATGTAAATTAAACATGTGACAGGCTCTTTGGGACCCTCCAAACTCTCATAGTGTGGGAGACTGTGGTGTCCAGGTCCTACCATTCCCACCTTTTCTAGGGTTCATAGGAGGAGGAGAGAGGGATAAGAAAATATCAAATATATATAGAGAAAGATGTGGACAATGAGAAGAAAGACAGAAACGTAGGATAGCTTTGGGAAGCCCTAGGTCAATAAATGCTAGCTTGAAGGTTTATTCAAAAGGCTTTTTACTAATATGCCAAGGGGAGAGGCAAGAGACATCCCCCTTGCAAGATCAATGCACACCATACAGTAAAGTGTAGACATTTCCCAACACCTGGCAAACACTCCTATGGCAAAATCATCTCCATATGCAGCCCTGCTTCATAAAGCAAGCTTAGGTTCTCTGACCCTGAGTAATTTGGGCCTCCACAAATTCCCCCTTTTTAATAATATAAATCCCAAGTGGGTGTACAGGGCTTAACTCCATACAGCTCTGAAGATGCTTTTTCACTAAGATCTTGCAAATAGCTGGAATAATTATAACAATACTCCTGCTCCTTATGGCTGCTAGGTCTCCTAGTAAAGGAGTAGAGGATGATAACTATGGAATATCCTTTTTGAATGGGTCTAAGATGTCTATAGCAGTCTTAGTTGCACCAAGCCCTTTTTTAAATCAAGAAACTCCTGATGCAACTGCATCAAACCTAAAGATTCCCTTAGCATCACCAAACCATGGTTCATCAATATCAACAGGTTAACATAATTATAGCATGAACATTACTATACACAATTAAAATTCTTACAAACTTACATCCAAAAGCAAACTCTCACTAGAACTATTTACACTTTACAAGTTTAGCAAATATTCAAAAGCAATTTCTTAATAGAACTATTTACACTTTAAGACAATCTCTTAATAGAACTTTTTGCATTTCTTGTTAACAAAACATAAGGTACATTAACACAAGTTAGTATTAATCCACTCAAGGGACAAGAGAATATTTTTAAAAAATTAAATCGACTGAGGAATATTAACTCTCCCTTTTCTTTATAATTTTTTAAATTTCATGTTGAGCCTGTGTAGAAAACAAAT
Organism: Peromyscus maniculatus bairdii; assembly: GCF_049852395.1. NCBI lineage: Eukaryota > Metazoa > Chordata > Mammalia > Rodentia > Cricetidae > Peromyscus > Peromyscus maniculatus. The sequence goes on from NC_134865.1 coordinate 30,899,645, forward strand.
TTCTCTATTTTTACACCAAACAGTTCCATAAATGGTTCCATTTTTACATAAACTGTTCGTGAGTCATCACAGTTAATAAAGCACATATGCATACACAAAACAATTCATAGGTCATCACAGTTAAAAGAGTCTATATGTATAAGTGGATTTAAAACTGTCCCATAGCAATTAAACCACTCCTGTCCATCCCATTTCCTAAGCCTGAAAATCTGAAAAAGACAGTTTTGGTACCAGTCTTAAAGTTCCTGTGAGCACTTGAAATCAGGACCTGGCTCATCAGCTGCCCTGAAGTCTTTGTATAGTTGTCAGAGTCGCAATGACTCTGAAGCAAATAGCTCCAAATATGAGGAGTCCCATAACCAAAACTTTTTTTCAGTTCCCCTGAATGCAACAATTTAGTTGAAACAGTCTCTGAAACATTTGTTCTCAGCTCTCAGCTGTGCTTTGAAGTTGCATCCTTCACCTAAGGCAATTTTGCTCCAGGGCAAAAGCTATCAACTCCACAACCACTGGCTGGTGTAGAGTCCTCTCAAAAGAGACCTTCTGACAGCCAGCAAATAGAAACTGCATGGCTTTTGGCTCCTGGCTCCACCTGTTCAGCTTCCACAGTCCTAATCTTTCTGTGCCTCCCATAACTGGCACTCCTGGCCCTAGAGCTCTCAATTGCATTACATTGCATGGGCTCGAGGGACCACCTCTGCTGCTACAAGTTATGACTCTCAAGTAGTAACCGTGGGCCCAGGAGGAAACCCCACCACTATGAGCTGTGGCTCCTGTGGGTCCCATTACCTGCTCTGTCAGTGGCTGTGCATTTGGCACCCTGGGTCCCAGAAACCCCAGAGCACTGCCCTGATTTCACAGCCAAATGCCCCTCCCATGGTAGTCACATGGCTTTGCCTCATTCTGTCCCTGGGAGCTTAGGCTGCTCTAGGTTACAGTGTCTCTGCTGTTCAACCTAGAGCAGAGCTCTGTGTCACCACAGCATTTCTCACTGCCATTCCATGTAGGGGCATGTCTCAGCTGCCTGTCCAGCTGCTGCCTTTCCCATGGCATCTCTGCTGGGCGCTTGGCACTAGGATCTGCTCTCTCTGCTGTACTCCAAGCTGCCACCACCATAGCATGCCATTTACCTCTCTTCTGGCATGATGTCTCTGCTTGACTTGTCAAAGTTGCATGTAAGCCTCAAGCCTTTTATAGCAGAAAGTACACAGAACCCCTCAGCTTGTGGCTTGTGCTGGCTCTCTTAGTCTGCTGTTGGTGGTGGCTTCTGGAGCTTCTGAAGCTGCTTAGACTGCTAAGTTCACAGTCTGCTATTTCCTGGATGTTGCTCTCTGTGTTCCAGGTCCTGTCCATACTCAGAGGAAAATCTACTCTACCCTAAGTTTCTGTTACACCTAAGCCTTCACAACATTCCTATACCTAGAGCCTATGTTTTTCAAACTTCACAAAAACTTATGTGACTTACTTATACTACTGTTTTCAGATCTAATTTAGTAGATAGATAGAGATTGAGGGGGAGAGAAAGAGAGAAACATAGACAGAGACAGATAGAGATATTTGCTGCAGCCTAATTTTGCTTTATATTTACAGTTTTACTCCAAAAGAACAGAATACCACCACCCCAGCTTAGTTCATTAATTCATTACTGGGCACACACACCCTGATTCATGTGGTGCCCCCTCTCTCTTATCTTTTGTACCTAAGCCCCACATTGGGCACCATCTGTGGTGGACTGGCTCCCAACATTTTGAAGGGTTCTTATGAGGAGGAGAGAAGAATAAGAAAATATTAGATAGAAAGATAGAGGAGAGGAGAAAGACAGAAACACAGGACAGCTTTGGGAGAGCCTGGGTCAATATCCACCAGCCTGGAAGGTTTATTCAAAAGGTTTTTTATAATATGCCAAGGGGAGACACAAGAGACCTTCCCCTTGCAAGATCAAAACACACCATACAGCCAAGTGTAGATACCTCCAAACTGGTAAATATTCCTGTGGCCAAATCATCTCCTCATGCAGCCCTGCTGGGCAAAGCAAGCTCAGATTCTATGACCCTGAGTAATTTGGGCCTCCCCATTATGGTATAGTTTCTCCCGAGTTTGCATCTCCTCCCTTTACTTCTATGGTGTGTGTCTGTCCCTAGACACCATTCACCTATGTAGCTACTGATCAAACACCATGTCCTGGAAGCACATAATTTCCCAATAGCCCAGTGCTGTATACCATCAAGCTTCCAATTACCTGTGAGAAAGACCCAGTGGGTTTTTCCTTCTGATATAGATTGAAACAGTATCTATGTGAAATATGATACGATTTAATATCTAGAAAGGAGAATTTAAACTAAAACTAGAAGATATTCAAATTATAGTTTTAATTCTGTGTTGTGTCTGTGACAGGCATGCTAATATTGTATCAAGTGATCTTAAACTCTAACAGCTATTTTTTTCAGGACTTGGTCAGCCAGATATTACTTACTTGTTTACGTGTGTTCATATTATTGACAAATCTACTTTCATGATAAAAGAACATCCTACTCTATGTCTAGATGCTTTGTTTATTTTGTTTGACACTAGGCACTCTACTTATTTATCTCTATTATCTAAATGCTGTTAAAAGGTGCATCTTGTCCTATCACTTTTGTATGACATAAAATCTATTTTGATAAGTTTACAACAGAGGGTTCCTGTGAGAGACAAGATTTCATTAACATATTTAATGATATAAGATGTATATTCTTCTTATATTTTCATGTGTATATCCAACATACTTCGATCATATTTATCTCCTTTGTCCCTGACATTAATCCTTCTCCCCTCTCCTACTAGTACCTTCCTTTTCTACAATACCTCTCTTTCTACATCATGCCTTGCTTTCCCTTTCCTCTCATTTAATTGGTAGTTTCTACATATAAGCAAACACATTAAATCCTGGACTTCCCAGGTCTGGTTTATTTTGCTCAACATCATGATATTCACTTCTATCAACTGGCCTGGAGACACATGATTCACTTCTTGTTCATGGCTAAATAGTAGTGTGCTGTGTTTACATATCACATTTTCTCTATCCATTTATCATTTGATGGCTATATAAGCTGATTCCATAACTTGGCTATTGTTAATACTGTCATAATAAATATGGGGATGCAAGAACTTCAGGATTTGTCAAGGAGTAATAAAGCTGAAAAGAAGAACAAAAAGGAGAAACAAATATTCATAAATAATAACTATAAATACAATGGATATGATGAAAACTCAACATACTTTCCTGTACTACAGACATGAAAAATTGGCTGACTTCTCAAATGATCAAAATAAAGAGGATATTCAGGGAAAATAAAACAAACAAAGATGTAATGTTTATTAGCTTCTTTGGGTCTGTGTATTATAGCATGGTTATGTGTTGTGGAATATTATTTTAAGGATTGTTAGTTTTGCTTATGTTGTATTTGTTTAATTATGTGAAGCTATGTTACTGTGCCTGTCTAAAACACCTGATGGTCTAATAAAGAACAGAATGGCCAATAGCAAGACAGGAGAAAGGATATATGGGACTGGCAGGCAGAGAGGATAAATAGAAGGGGAAATCTGGGAAAAATAAAAGTATCCAGAGAAGGAGGAGAACTCCAGGGGACATCCACAGAGCTAAACATCAATCCATGGAGTAAGAAACAAAGAATGATATACAGGAATAGAAAAGAAAAAGCCCAGAGGCAAAGGATAGATAGGATAATTTCAGTTGGCTAGAAACAAGCCAAGCTAAAGTCCAGCATTTATAAATAAGAATAAACCTTTATGTGTGATTTATTTGGGAGCTGGGTAGTAGGCCTCTCAAAAGAGCAAAAACAAACAACAATATTTTGGCACCCAACATGGGGCTGAATTTCCATGTAGGGCTTAAGTAAGCTGAGAAAAAAAAAGAGGATATGGCTCTTTAAGAGTTTTTGCCTGCTGGTAAGCCCTTAAATTGCTGGTATGTTAAGTAGGAGCAAAAAACTAAGTAAAAATGCCTGCCACAGCACAAGCACAAGTATTTCAGAGCTCTAGGAAGGTTGAATGCAGTTCTCAGCACTAACCTCTGACACAGCTTGTGAGCTTTCAGCTTGGCTTTTCCCAATCTGAGAAGTAGGCAGAGCCAGCTGACAAAGTTGCAGGCAGAGGTCCAAGCCACTTAGCAGTTTAAATTTGTTCATGTGGTCAAAAAGGCTAAAAGTTACACAGTCAAAGAGGTCAAGATGGAAAAACCTGTAAACAAGTTACAGTGTATTTAATAATGTAGTTAGGCTTAACAAAGAAAGAAAAAGGGTATAGTCATAGCAAAAAAAAGAATGATTTATAAAATAAAGTCTTCAAAATAGAATATAAGAAAAAAGCCATGTAAGATGGGAAATACACAGGGATTCTGGATCCTATATAGTATTGTGTGTACTTTATACCTCTTTTGTGAGTTTCTTTTCTGAACTTGTTAAGAAGGAAAACTATAAATATCTAGTCTTCAACTCCATAAGAGATCTGAGAAGGATACAATATTACCTGTGTAAATAGGAAGAACAGAGCAAACAGCTTCCAAAACAAAGAAATGAGAGAAACAGCTTGCTGCCTTCACAGTCACCCAAGGTTCCTCTGCAACACTGGGGCATCCATCCTCAGTCTACAAGTCTAGAATATCTGAAAGACTTTTCTGTGAAGCAAGAATTTTGAAGACCTGCCCTGCCCTGTCTTGGCAAGGTTTGGCAGTCACTTTCTTTTGTGTCCTGCTTGTCCAATTTGGACAGCATAGTGTCAGCAGTCAAGGCAAGGGCCATTTTTTTTTTTTTTGCCAAGTGACTAACTTTTGCCACAACCGGTGGTCTTCAAACACTTCAGAGATCTACAAATTATGGCATTTAAGATGTTTTAATAACATAAGGTTCTTTTTTTTTTTTTATGACAATGAGACGTGTCTGCACCTGGCAGTACCAATCTGTTTCAGAAATGATGATGGGCATTGAAGAAACTCGATATGGCATTTACTTTCTTTGTGGCAAAAATGCCAGCTGACAGTATGCTGTCCAAATTGGACTCATGGATACATTCACGGCTGGGCAAATGTTATTTTGGGTGTTTCTCAATGAGACTAGAATTTGAATTAGGCAACTGACTGAAGAAGAGCCACCAAATTACAGAGGGCTCATTTGTGTAACTTGGCATCAACCTAAACCTCAAAGACCCATAGGATATCTGTCTTTCTTTGCTCTGGAACATTGGAACTTTTGGCTTTCCATATGACAGTTTCCAGACCATAATTATGTTACCTGTCTGCCAAGTATCATAATTCATTCTGTCTGTCTGTGTGTCATGTATCTATCTATCTATCTATCTATCTATCTATCTATCTATCTATCTATCTATCATCTATCATCTGTCTCTATCATCTGCCTGACTACCTCATCAATTCTGCTTCTCCAAATAAATTTAATACTTACTACTTTCTTGAATTGAAATATTTCTAGTGGGATTTTATTTAGGCCCCATTACACTAATATGTTATGCAAAGTCTGCCACTTGCTTTCATGAGCAGTACATGATTTCTTTTTATTGTTGTTGTTTTGGTTTTTGAGGCAAGCTTTCTCTACATAGCTCTGGCTGTCCTAGAACCCACTATGTGGACTCACTAGGCTATTTTTAAAATCACAGAGATCTACATGCCTCTGCCTCTCATGTGCTAGAATTAAAGGAATGTACCACCATGCCCTGTGTTTTTCTTTGTGTCTGTTAAGAGAGCTTTAAACCTATCTTCAGCTACAATCTATACATTTTTTTATTGAGTTTTCCCCTAACACTTTGATATTTGTTCTTGTGAAAGTGGAATTCTTTAGATTATTGTTTCAGAATTCCCATTTTCATAAATACTGATAACCCTTGTCAACCTAGATCCCCCCACCATTACCACCTAACCTTCTTTCATTCAAGTCAAAATAGGGTATAATTATACAAGTATTTGCTCTACTCTAGAAAAGATTCTATGCTTCAAAAGGATTAATGTATTTTATATTGGTCTTCAGTTCTATTGCAATGATAGCAAAGGTACTCAATAGGCATTTGAATTTTAAAATGAAGTATCATAACCAATGCTACCTTCTGTGTTTAATGTGGAAAAATGAGTGTGAAATTTCAATTATTTTTCACTCTCAATATTCTACTTATTTATATTGTGGACATAATACTAAAATCTGCATAGGAAAATTTATAGTCACATAAAAAAATTCATGTTTCTTACTTGTTACTGGTTGAGGTTAGATTGTCTTATTTCTTAGTTGAAATGTAAAAAAGCACAGAATACTTTCAGAAAAGTAAAAATAACCACTAAACCTCCAATGTTTTTATTATTTTCTAACTTTGGATTACTAACTGAACATGAAGATACCACAGAATCTATCTTTGTGGGACTAAGGAATTAATGAGCACCATCCTCTCTGATTTTGGAAGCAATCTTGATGTCTTTGGACTTGGTTTTATAGTATATTTAAATATATAATGCTAAATTATCCACTTTGTAATGGAGATTCAGTAAATTTAGTGCCTCTGTTATATAATGAAATTTATTTGGACTTTTCTTATTCCCTTGAGATAAAATTGGATCTTGTTGAATATTTTTATACTTAATTTACATTGAACTGCATCATAAACTTATGTCAAATTAACTGCCAAAAGATCACGATATGGAAAATTAAATGAGAAGTGAAATGAGAAGGAATCTGAGAAGCATTGCTTTCCAAGCTTTCTCCTAACTCTATTTTTCAGCTATTTATCTTGGGAAAGAGATTACATGGAGTAATTTTGGGCTCAATTTAACTTTCATCTAGTGTCCAAATTCTATTCAAAAGCACCGATTTAAATATATTTAAGTAGGATCACAGGCATGTTTATGCTTTAATTGTAATTGCTTTTTTATTTTTAAATTTAGAATATTGCCATGAAATCATTCAGACATAAATTTTAAGAAATAAGGCTTCCCCACACCCATAATATATGTGCAACACAAATTGGACTTCATATGTTATTTAAAAAATTGAGGACATGAAATTTAGAAGTTTGGGGGTGTTTCAGTTAGACCAGGGAAGAGTTTTTGGGAAGGAGATGAGGGGTAAATATGATAAAATAAATTGTAAGAAATTCTCAAAGAAGTAATAAGAATACTAATGCTGTGGGATAATGCTCTTGCAAACTGCAAAGATTTGGCACTCTGATTGGTTTAATAAAATGCTAATTGTCCAGTAGCTAGGCAGGAAGTATAGGTGGGGTAACCCCACTAAGAATTCTGGGAAGAGGAAGGGCAAAGTGAAGAGTCACCAGCCAGTCACAGAGGAAGCAAGATGAGAATGCTACACTGAGAAAAGGTACCAAGCCACGTGGCTAAAAATAGATAAGAATTGTGGGTTAATTTAAGCATAAGAGCTAGTCATTAATAAGCCTGAGCCATAGGCCAAACAGTTTATAATTAATATTAAGCCTCCAAGTAAATTATTTGGTAAGTAGCTGTGGTTATTTGGGAGTTGCTAGCCAGACACAGAAACTTCTGCCTACATGTGGCACCCAAACATTTGGCAAGAATTTCCACATAAAACCTGAGAAAGCTTAAAAAAGGATTGTAAACACACAAAAACAGAATCAAACTCAACTTCTGGGTAACCACTTTTTCTCTAGTGGGCTCTGTTTGCTGGTAGTGGGCAGAGGGGCAGCTCCTTTAAGAGATGATTTCCTGACTCAGCGTTAGTGGCAAAAACTATGAGGTTTTTTTAAGAGGCCCTGCTACCACATATACATACTTATACGGTGTTTATGAGGAGCCAGAGACATGCTATTTAGTGGCAGCAAGTACCTAAAAACCTTCCGAGAGTTGGGGGTGATACACATGGCTCCCCTCGTACCTCTTCCATGAAACTATACTCTCAGGAAGCCAACAAATGTGGTGGAGCCTAACACTTTAATCCTAGCCATGACTGCTTAGCAGATTAAACACTCATGTGGTCAGAAAAAGATAGAGATATGCAGTAAAGACAGATTTAGACAAAAACCAAAAACAAAAAACCCCTCTAAACAGTTCACAGTGTGTTTAAAACTGAGAGAGTAAAGAGAAGGTATAGACAATCATGAAAAAAGAAATATATAGTTTTAAAATAATAAAGTCATTAAAAAGGGAATAAAGTAATATAAAAAAGCCATGTAAAGATGGAAAATACTCAGAGAGTCAGGACACTGTATGCTATTGTGTTGTCTTTGAACTGTTTGACAGCTGAGGAAGGAGCAACAGCTGCTGAGAGACATTTGATTATAAATGTTGCTGGATTCATCCAACCTGTATATTTTGAAATGCCTTGACTTCAAAATTTAAGTCAGTCAAAAGATATGTTACTTTGGAGAAGAGGTTAAGCTTTTATTTTCACAGGAAATGAGAGGCTATAGATTCATTCTGGGTTAAGAAAAAGTAGAATTGATTGAGGAAGACCCCTGAAAAAAATCTCCAATAAGAATAGATGGCCCAGATGATTCAATGTTTCAGAGCACCTCTGTTGCAATTTCTTCTAAATTCTGCATCCAGAACAGCTTCAAGCCTTCTGGAAGAGATTATACAGTCTCATAGATTACTCCAGCTAGGACTTGACCATAATCCTCAATTTTCTCAGGGTCCCCAGAAGATTAACAGCATCCCCAGTCAGTAGGAAGTGGCCTAGAAATCTGCCCCACATTCCCCAAAAATGTATTATGGATGTTTGCCATCATTTAGAGGGTTTAGTTATAAATTGTTATTGGTTATAGACAATCTCTTCCTAGAGAAGAAAGGGGGATAAGATATAGAAATTATAAGATGAAAAGATAGATTATTGATTCTAATACAAAAAAACAGTTATTCATCTTACATGTTTTACATTGGTATGGATTTTGGTTTATTGATACAAATTTCATGTCAATTTTGTTATACTGTATGTATATTTTACTCTTCTTTAGAGTATTACGCTTATGTAGCTCATTTAAAAATGTAACATATAATTAAGAAATACAGACTAATAGTCATCTATAATAGAAAACTTATAGCCATGTTAGATATGTTTTCAAGATAGATAAACAATCTTCAAACACTTCAAAGACCTACAGAATATGGCATTTAATATGTTTAATAGCCTAAGGCGTTTCATGAAAATGAGACATGTCTGCTGCTGGCAGCACCAATCTACTTCAGAAAAGATGATGGGCATCAAAAAAACTCCATATGGAATCTGTTTTTTTTTTTTATGACAAAAGCTAGCCATATGGGCAAAGAAAGTGCCCTTGCCTTAATGCTGACAGTATGCTGTCCAAATTGAACAAGCAGGACACAAAAGAAAGTGACTGCAGAACTTTTCCAAGACAAGGTGAGACAGTTCTTCAAAATTCCTGCTTCACAGATAAGTCTGTCAGATACACTACACCTGCAGGCTGAAGATGGATGCCTCAGTAATTGCAGAGGAACTTTGGGTGACTGTTTAGGCAGCTTGAGGTCCCTGTCATTAGGTAACATTTCATCCCTTCTGGAGTCTTTGATGGAGTTGAAGACTAAATAGTTATAATTACTGTTTTCCTTAGTTATAATAGAAAGTAAATTAGATACAAAACTTTAGACTCAGTAAGATAAAGTAGATAATTAAATATTTTCTCTAATTTCATCAAATGCAAATGATTGGATATTGTTACTGTAATTCTTGCTTAATAACTGCTTTTGTTTTACTATATTAAGGTTCAAACCTTCCTTTTTAATTAGACCAAAAAGGGGAAATGATGTGGGATAATGCTCTTGTACACTATAAAGATCTGTCACTTGGATTGGTTTAATAAAACACTGATTGACCAGTAGCCAGGTAGGAAGTATAGGCAGGGTGATCAGACTAAGAAAATTTTGGGAAGAGGAAGAGCAAAGTGAGGAGTCGCCAGCCCACCCCAGATGAAACAGGATGAGAATGTTACACTGAGAAAAGGTACCAAGCCATGTGGCTGAGCATAGATAAGAATTATGGGTTAATTTCAGTGTAACAGCTAATTAGTAATAAGCCTGAACTACCTGCCAAGCATCTATAAGTAATATTAAGCCTACAAGTCAATTATTTGGTAAGCAGTTCCTGGATATTTGGGAGTTGCTGGCCAGACACAGAAACTTCCACCTATATACTACATTAAAAATGAGGATGTGGAATAAGAGGAACACTCCTCTATTGCTGGTGGGAATACAAACTTGTACAGCCACTGTGGAAGTCAATATGGGATTCCTTAGAAAATTGGGAATTGATTTACCTCAAGACTTAGATATACCACTTTTGGGCACATACCCAAAGGACAGTTTATCTTACTGCAAGGACAATTGCTCAACTATGTGTATTGTGGTTTTATTCAAAATGGTCATAAAATGGAAACAACCTAGATGCCCCTCAACTGAATAATGAATAAAGAAAATATGCTCTTGTACACTATAAATATTTGTCACTTGAATTGGTTTAATAAAACACTGATTGGCCAGTAGCCAGGCAGGAAGTATACACGGGTGACCTATGAATAAAGAAATTTACACAATGGAGTATTACTCAGCTGTTAGAAAAATGACATCATGAAATTTGAAGGCAAATGGATGTAACTAGACCCAGAAAGACAAACCTGGTATGTACTCACCAGTAAGTGGATATTAGCTATTAATTAAAAGATAGTCATGCAGAGGCTAAGTAACAAGGGGGGCTTAATGTGGGGGACACTTGGACCTCCCTGGGAAGAGGAAATAGAATAGATTTTGTGGATGGACTAGGTGTGAGCAAGGATGAGATCAGGAGGGAGCAGGTGGGGGCAGTGTGGAGGAAGAGTACTGGGAGAGAAAACTGGAATTGGGGAGAATTTAGGGGGTGATGTGCAAACCTACCATAGTGGAAACTCCTCAGAATCTGTGAGCATGATCTTAGTGAAGACTCCTAGTAATGGGAAATATGGAGCCTGAGCTGTCCATCTTCTGTGACCAGGCCAACACCATGAGTGTGAGCCCATGCCTGACCCTTTTTTCAGTTTCTTACAGTCTTGGTGATATTCCTGTGATGCTAGTTAGAGGAGAAGGTTCAAATGTTGTGCTCACCTCAGAGGCCAATGGAAAAATCTAGTGGAATGATTTGGATAAAATATTCAGCCAGCCATGTGATTGACGAACTATAAAAATCATCAAGTGCTGCTTTGGTTATTTTGTTTGTTTGCTTGTGTTATTCACATCTGCATTGCAACAAAACACATTTTATTTCTATGTGTCTTTCAGAATTGTTTAATTGCTTGTCTTTCTCTGTATATTATGCCTTCACTTTATAAGCAAGACTTTTATTTTAAATGCAACAGAGTGCATAAAAATTCTGTGAGCTTTTTTTCTCTCCATTCTTTTCTACATTTTTCTATTTTTGTTCCTCCTTTTCTTTCTTTTTTTTAATTTGCCCATGCCAGTGTCCATGTCTTTGTCCTTTCTCTCCCTTCACACCTTACTTTGTCTGTCTTGTGAGATGATCGGGGGGGGGGGGGAATTAAAGCTAAGGGAAGAATGCAAAAGCCTTCTTTAGAATACCAATTTGCATAACTCCAATCTGTCACCAGGCTTTTCATTCATTTAGGGTGTCTTTTTTTTCTGACACACAGGGGACTTCCAGATGAAATAGTGTGCTGTTTTATAAGGGGCAATTGTGCTTATCTTTTCTCAGTTCCACTTTCAATCCATCTCATTAACAGTATGAAATCATACCATAGGGAATTAGAAAACAATGAAAGGAAAGACAGTGGTTAAACTTTTATCACGAGTGCCTCCTGTGGCTACTTGTAGACTACTCTGGGTGATAAGACAATACCATGAGATGTTGCTTTTGCTGATATAAAGAACTTATTCAGGGAGACGATAGCAAAAATTATTATGAGCAGACTATCACATGTCAGTAATTAATACTCTGAGAACTCACCATGTCTGCAGCTCTTTTCAATGTATTTGAAGACATTTTTAGAGAATACTGCTAATCCTACTTAATAGAAGCTAAACCAAGGCTCAGACTTTTAAAAAGCAACAATAAAGAAAATACAAAGGCAACTCACTGGTTAGCATAGAATTAGCCACATATAGTCATCTTTTGTTAAATGCTGACGATAATGCAGAGATAATGATTGCCTCAGAAGTGTTTCCTAGTTCTAAATATTTCTTAACCATTCGAGTTGACAGATCCCCTTTTTAGTAGATAGCTGTGTGTGTACTTGATCATTTTGCAAAGTGCAGGGCTCCACATAAATTCCACTTCTCTTGTTTGGCTTCTCGTAGCAAGCTGCTGACAGTTGCTTCACTGTGGTGACTGGAGAACTTTGTTCACATGTATGCTATGATTTGTGTATAATGAGGTAAATGACTTTTGAATTCTACGGAATGATGTATATTTGTATTCTGCTCATTGTTTGCATTTCTTTTCAAGTTGACAATACATCAACAGTATTTATGTGTTGCTCACAGTTTGTGAATAACTTTTTCTCAGCAAAGTTTGAGCTCTGGATAACCTTTTATTCGCTCCAGTACTCATGTACATAATATTATCCAAGAATGATTATCTGCAATAATAAAATATTAGTAAACATAAACTTGGTAGAAAAGCATCCCAAGTAGAAATTTCTCTGTTAAAATATAAATGTAAAGGTCTATACAAAAGTGATGATAGGGTCCATAGAGAAGATAGTTTAGAATGAGAGTGATTACCCTGCAAAGATTCAGTGAAAGCTTTAGCTCCTGCTTGTCATCAGTCAATTGGCCGAAACCCAGATCCTGTGTGTCATGTTAAATGGTGAAGAGGTAGAACTATTTGAGCTTCAAAAACTGAAGATGCCCATTAGATTTCCAAGTGATATGAAAAGAAAGATAAAGCACAAAAGGATTCTTCATTATCTCTGAGTATTTCTGCAGACAAAACCCATTTTACTCTGAAATCTGAAATTTGAATATTTGCAACTCTTAGTCATTATGATAATCATCATTATATCTCATGAAGCAACAACGGTTTGGATTTAATTGTTACGAACTGCTAAGCTTATGGAGTTTATTGGTGGATTCTGCTGGAGGATCCGATGCAGATAAACACTGGAGGGCTCCTGTTGCAAATCACCCTCTGGAGCGATGGAAGGATCTTTCTACTACCATGTGGAGGAGACCCGATCTAGTGTTGGTGTGGCCCCGGAGTTTGGTTTATGTCTTTCCTCAGGACAATGAAGTTCCTCTTTGGATTCCTGAGCACTGAACACACCCTGTGGCTGCTGCTGAATCCCAACATGACAGAGACCTAATGGGTCTTCATGAAAAAATCTACCCTTCTGATGCCAATGGAGATTGAGAGCCCAATATGGCCAGCTTTGGCAAGCATTAATGTAAGCCTAGGAACTGTAGCCATGAGATTGGATTCTCCAGAAGAGCTGCCAGCTAAAGTCATGCTGGGATCAAGAAAAACGGGCCTTGGCAGTTCGTGTTCCTGGAGTTGTATCCATGCCAGTGGATGTCCACACAATCCAGAAGAGAATCTGACATTGCTGCTGCCACTGTTGCTGTTATAACAATGGCGCACACCGCTGCTACTGTTTCTGGGATTACCATTTCATAATTGCTTATTACAGCTAGCACAGTGGAGACCCTGGCAACAAAAGTAGCTACCACAGTTAGTTAATCTTTCATTCTATTGGGCATGATAAATTTAATTCAGTAGTTATATACATCTCAATTGGCTTTGAAAATTATAAACTTATAAACTCAAGTTCCAGTTGCTTTTGGGATACTATCTTACAAGGACTCCAGTGTACAGTATGGTTCATTAAGGAAGGAAATGGCTCAGTTGCCTTTAGCCTACTGGCTATGAGTGAGATAGGACCTCTGTTGGTCTTTTCTGTATCGAACACACAGATTGCAAGCTCAGTGCCACTTTGAGATCTTGGGCAGCAATTAACCATGCAGCTCACACATGATTGAGCCGGTATGATAATGAATATTCAGAGAAGGGTAATGCCTGGGGGGGCACTCACCAACCTAAGACAGAGCACCTGTGTGGCCTGGGCAGGCATCTCCATGATGGGTAAGGTGACCTGCTGATGTCCCACACAACCCAAGACAGAAGCTCATTTTTTAATAAAAGGGGGACCTGCAGGGCCCTGGCCCCCGTTTTGGGTAACTGTTACCTTGCTTGCGGACCTTGACCTTGATATCCTCCCAATGCTAATTCCCAGAGGAATTGGAATTCCCTTATTTGAGTTCTTAGTTTTACTAATAAAAGAACTGAGAACTTGACTTGAAGGAAGCTCAAGGACAATTTTGTTAATGTTCAAGAGAAGAACAAGGCAGGCAAATGGTAAGTTTCTGCAGCTCCCAGACAAAGGGAAATGGAAAAGAGAAAGCCATGCCCCCTGTAATGGCCACATGACAGACAAGCAACCACAGGGCAGAAAGGGAAGGGTGGTTTCAGAGAAAAGCTGAAGGAGCCCAAAGTTTCCGAGTGTACCTGGGGTTTGGCCAGTATCCAGAGGGAGAGAATGAATCAGTGTGTTTTTGGTAGTTTCTTTTAGAATCTCTAGTTAAATGTGTTGCAAGATTTTCCCAAGATAACTCAGGACTTTTTTTTTTTCTTCCAAAAGTGGCATTGATAGAATATGCACACGGTCAAAGTAGCTTCCAGAAATCTTCAGGCCAATTATTGAGCAATCATTCACCCAAAGTCAGATTCATGGTACATCATGATGAGTGCATTTTAACAACAGAACTTCCTGTGTGGTCTGGTTACTATGTGAAAAACTGGTTCCTATCCTAGTTATCATTTTAACATGCAGCTTTTAGAATGAATGCATGTGTTTTTCCTACTTCACATTAGGTAATGTTTAGTAAGAACAATTGTGGTGGTAATCTAATTGTATTGAAATATTATTTTGATTTGTACTGAAATATTAATTTGATTGTATGTTAATAAATAAAGTTGTCTGGGGGTCAGAGCTATTAGAGCCATAGCAAGAGTGTGGCGGTGGTGGCACACACCTTTAATCCCATAGATATCTGTGTGTTCAGGGTCAGAGCTATTAGAGCCATAGCAAGAGTGTGGCGGTGGTGGCACACGCCTTTAATCCCATAAGATCTCTGTGTGTTCAGGGATACAGCCAGCATTGGAGACATATGCCTTTAAGACCTAGGGGGCTGTACATTCAGACAGTGACGAGGCAGTCATGTGTTTGGGTTTACAACCAATGAGAAGGCAGAACAACATACTTTAAAAATACGAACCGACAGGAAGTAGGTCTCTTTTCGCGAAGCTGGGACAGCAGGAGGAAGGGTGAGATTTTAGCTCTGAGCTCTGACCTCTCGGCTTTCTCTTTTACATTGTTTCTGTGTTTCTTATTTAATAAGACGGTTGGTTACATCTACATCTGGCGCCCAACGTGACAAGAATCCATTAAAAACTGCTTGGCTTGGCGGCAGGTCCGCTTTCCCGCAAGGGCGGCAGGCGGCCCGTGGCGGCGGCGGCGGCAGCGGCGGCACACGGCGGCCGGCAGCGATCGGCTTCTTAGTCCGAGCTGCTGGCGTCCTAGTCCGGGTAGCAACTTCTAGCCCGGGCCTAGGTCTGTGAGCAGCTTGCCTAAAGCCGGTGCTACAAACAACTCAGACCTGCCCTGCCGAACAGGGCCCTGCCTGTAAAGCCAACGCACGTGGTCGGAGCTTAAGGAAGCCAGACCCAAGCCTTGACTCGGCACAAGAGGGAACACGTGGCTGCATTTAAGCTTTAGCCGGCTACGCTTTCTTGTGCGTTCTCTCTTTCCTCTCTCTCTCTCTCTCTCTCTCTCTCTCTCTCTCTCTCTCTCTGGATTTACACCTGGGACACTAGGTGGCTGCTTTGAAAATCCCCTCGGATTTCTACTGTTCTACGCAGATTTGGTAAGTCATAATATATCAGATATTTTAAAGGAAACTATCTAAAAGAGAATTTTTTTCCACATTAAAAAACAAATGGGTTTTATGTGTACATTGGAAGAAAATTGGTTTTTGTTCGAAATTTTAGGCAGTCTGGCAATGGAACAACTATATAATATTAGTATTGGTGGAATTATGCACCTCATCACTATAATAATCCACATTTTAATATTTAAAAAGATAGTCAATTTAAGTGCCAGGATAACAGCGTTAGAAGAACTTGTTAAACCTGTAAAAATTCAGACAGAAGAAATTAACAGTGAAGTTGTTTCAAGTCGGGATCATAAGGTTGCAGAAAGAAAGCCTGTTTTCACACAGTCACCCTTAATTTATCCTGTAACAGTACAGCAGATGCCTGATCAAATGGCTACACAAAATACTTGGGCTCCAATTGAAATGTTGGATTTAAAAAGGTTTAAGGAGGCAATAGTATCTTATGGCATGCATTCCCCATATGTAAAGCAAATGTTAAACACTTGGTCAACATATAATAGGATAGTACCACAGGACTGGCGGGACCTCGCACAAGGTGTTCTGGAACCCAGCCAGAGACTTCAATTTCTGACTTGGTTTAAGGAGGAGGCTAAAAACATAGAAAAACAATGGAGGGATAAAGGAGTACAAGTTTGCCAGGATCAGCTTATGGGCGAAGGCCAATATGCTTCAGCACAAGCACAATGTTTATATGATGTCCAAACCCTAATTTTATGTGGAACGGCAGCCTTGAATGCATGGGACAAAGTTGAGGAACCAGGAAAAAAATCTGAGTCATTTACAAAGGTGAAGCAAGGCCCAAAAGAGTCTTTTACAGATTTTTTACAAAGACTGGCTTCAGCAGTAAAGAGAACGGTCTCGGATTCAGAAGCTGGTAAGGCAATAATTGAATCTTTGGCCTTTGAGAATGCGAATGCAGCATGCAAAAGAATAATCAGGCCATTAAGGGCAAGATCTGCACCTATGGAAGATTGGATTAGAGAAACAATTAATGTTGAAGCTGATGAGCATGATGATACATGGGTAGGAGAAGTAATTTCAAAAGGTTTGAGGAGTGTTAGATGTTTTGGATGTGGAAAGCAAGGACATTTGAAAAGGGACTGTAGACAGGTCATTTCCAGAAACAATGTTTCTTCAAGGAACAATGGCAACAGAATGCCCCTTCCTTCTGGAGTATGCAGAAGGTGTGGTAAGGGAAAACACTGGACCAATGAATGTAGATCAACAAAGGACAGACAGGGTAATCCTTTGCCTCAGTCTTCGGGAAACTCCCAGAGGGGCCTCAGGCAGGCCCCCAGTGCAAATCCAGTTCAAACCTTTCCGGCAGCCATAGAGGAAATGCCTGCTCTGGAGAGCGATTAAATAACCAAATGCCTATTGGAATAAATCATGCTGGTCAGAATGATGAAACAGAGAGAATAGAAAATTCAGGAGAAAACATAAAGAAAATTTTTTGGCAAACTTCTATTAATGAACAAAGACCAAAATTAACGATAAAAATAAATGGTGTTTTGTTGTCTGGTCTGGTAGACACAGGTGCGGACGTTACCATAATTGCACCAGAATTTTGGCATCCAACTTGGCCTCTTCAGGAGGTAAACGTTCAACTGTTAGGAATTGGGACATTATCTCAGGTGAAACAGAGTGCAAGATGGCTCGAATGTATAGGTCCAGAAGGACAGAGAGGAAAATTAAAACCATATGTGGCTAACATAACTATGAACCTGTGGGGTCGAGACTTGTTGCAACAATGGAATACTCAGATTAACATCCCTCCAATCTCAGAAACAAATCATAAACTAGCACATGTTACTGAGAGAAATATTAGAAGATATTGTTCTAATGAGTGGTCACCAGCCATCCATATTATACAAGAACAGGGCACAATAACTGATGGTCTTCCAAAGACACCAACAGCTCTACCTTTAAAATGGTTAACAGACAAGCCTGTATGGGTCCAGCAATGGCCTTTAACAACAGAGAAACTCCAGGCTTTAGAAGAGCTGGTAGAAGAACAGTTAAATGCTCAGCATATTGAAGAATCAACCAGCCCTTGGAATTCTCCTGTATTTGTTATTAAAAAGAAATCTGGTAAATGGAGAATGGTAACAGACCTTAGGGCAATTAACAAAGTAATTCAGCCAATGGGTTCTCTACAATCTGGGATGCCTTTGCCTACTCTGTTACCAAAAGGATGGCCTCTCATAGTTATTGATTTAAAAGACTGTTTCTTTTCAATACCCTTACAAGAAAAAGACAGAGAAAGATTTGCTTTTACAGTAGCTACTTATAATAATTCTCAACCGGTTAAAAGATTTCAATGGAGGGTCCTCCCACAGGGAATGTTGAATAGCCCAACTCTGTGCCAATATTTTGTACAACAGCCATTGGAAGTGATACGTAAAAAATTTCCTAAATCTATAATTTATCATTATATGGACGATATTTTACTAGCTGACTCAAATGCAGATACTTTAGAAATAATGTTTGAAGAAGTAAAGAAAATTTTGCCTCGCTGGGGATTACAAATTGCTCCTGAAAAGATACAAAGAGGAGATTCTATTAATTATTTAGGATATAAAATAGAGCTACAAAAAATTAGACCCCAAAAGGTGCAAATTCGGAGAGATAGACTACAGACTCTTAATGACTTTCAAAGATTATTTGGAGATATTTCTCATCTACGAACTATTGTTGGGGTAAAAAATGATGAACTGACTAATTTGTTCAAAACCTTAGAAGGTGACAAGAACTTAAATAGTCCAAGAGAATTATCACCTGAAGCTGAGAAAGAATTAGCCTTGGTAGAAAAGAAAGTGCATGAAGGACACATGAATCGTATTGATCCAAAGCTGGATTGCATTTTGGTTATCTTACCTTCTAGGCGTTCTCCTACTGGAATATTAATGCAGAGGGAAGATATTATATTGGAATGGATATTTTTACCAAATAAACCAAATAAAAAATTAAAAACTTATGTGGAAAAAATCTCTGACTTGATTTACAAAGGAAAATTGAGACTTCGTCAATTAGCAGGCATAGACCCAGCAGAAATTGTCGTACCATTAACTAAGGAGGACATTGAAAAATTATGGACAGAAAGTGAACCTTGGCAAAGAGCTTGTAGTAATTTTTTGGGAGAAATTAACAGCAAATATCCCAAAAGCAATAGAATTGATCTTATAAAGAGAGCTGAATGGATCTTGCCTCGAATTGTACGGCAAAAACCCATATCTGGAGTTCGTACATTTTATACAGATGCCAACAAAGAAGGAAAGGCAGGTTACAAATCAGAAAATTTAAGTAAAGTGGTTCAAAGTCCGTATAATTCAGTGCAAAAATCAGAATTGTATGCTATTCTGTTGGTATTAATGGATTTTTCAGAACCTCTCAACATAGTAACTGACTCTCAGTATGCTGAAAGAGTGGTGTTACATATTGAGACTGCAGAATTTATCCCTGATGCTTCAGAATTAACTTCACTATTTATTCAATTACAAGATACAATCAGGAAAAGGAATCATCCTTTATATATAACTCACATTCGATCCCATACTGGTCTGCCAGGCCCTCTAGCACAAGGCAATGAAGAGATTGATAAATTATTGATAGGAAATGTGCTGGAGGCCTCAGAATTTCATAAAAAACATCACGTTAATAGTAAAGGTTTAAAAAAGGATTTTTCCATAACCTGGCAACAAGCCAAAGAAATAATAAAGAAATGTCCTACTTGTTCCTTCTACAATCAGACGCCATTACCAGCAGGATGTAACCCAAAGGGTACTCAGAGAAATGAAATCTGGCAGATGGACGTGTTTCACTTTGCAGAATTTGGAAAATTGAAATATGTACACCACACTATCGATACTTATTCAGGATTTCAATGGGCAACTGCTTTGAGTTCTGAAAAAGCTGATTCTGTAATCACTCATTTGCTAGAAGTTATGGCCATCATGGGTATACCTGCACAAATCAAAACTGACAATGCTCCATCATATGTCTCTGTTAAAATGAAACAGTTTTTTGCTTATTACAATATAAAGCATATTACAGGCATACCACATAATCCTACAGGTCAAGCAGTTATAGAAAGATCAAACAGAACTCTAAAGGATATGCTAAATAAACAGAAATGGGTAACAAAAACCCCCAGAAATAGACTGCATAATGCTCTTCTAACTTTGAATTTTCTGAATGCCAATGAGAAATGAACAACAGCTGCAGAGAGACATTGGATAATAGAAAAAACTACAGAATTAAATCAGCCTATATACTTTAAGGATGTGCTGACCTCAGAATGGAAACCAGGGTATGTATTACATTGGGGACGTGGTTTTGCTTTTGTTTCTACAGGAGAAGATAAGCTGTGGGTACCATCAAAATTGATAAAGGTTCGATTTGAACAAGAGAGACCTCTTAATTAGAGGAGGTGATAGTTCATCAACCAGCATGAACATCCAATTTAAACTAACTTGTATCAATAAAACATGCCTTTTCATTTCATCAGATAATAACTTGCCAAAAAGGAACATCCCCAAAATTAGTCTTGGGGAAAGGTTTTTGTTTTTGTCTTTTAGGAGAATGAAGGTTAAGGAATCTGAAGAACACTGGACAAATGAGACAACTGAAGAAAAGGGACAAATCATCTATCCCAAGAAACAGAGTGAAACGGTGTATGGGTATATATTATCTAAAAAAAAAAAAATTTTATGTCTTCCTAAATGTTTGTTTCTGCTTTTCTCTAAAGATTTAACACTATTGGTCTTCTAACAGTCCCAGTTCAATTAAAATTTAAAGCTGACTTTGGAGTTGGAGAATGGCTCTCTCCTTCTTTAAAATCAAGCATGTTGTTAAAAGGAAAATGCAAACTCCCTGTATCATGCCAGAATAAGAGCCATCTTCTGCTATGGTACAGGACAAAAGCAAAATTAATTAAGGGACTATTCTATTACTAATCTCAACTCTTTGATTCTATTCTGATTCTTTAAACTTTTCTCAAAGTATAAATTTTATATCAAAATTTACAAGATTAATATATATATATACATTTTAAACTTTGTTAAGATATGAATGGTCACATAGAGTACTAACTAATTCTAGAAAAAAGGCTAGCTGCATATATATGTTTTTGTGTTCGAGTCTCTTATCAGTTTTCTGCAGGAAATCACGGCCAGGCCTAATATCAACTGAAGTCTCCAGAAAGAAGATGGGGCCCCACAACAACAACAATTCCACGTGGACAATAATAATATCATTAAGCTGACAAACATCATCCACAGATCAGCTTTGAACTACAAGGTGCTCAGAGCAATTTTGAGATGACTAGCTGAGATGATCCAGTCTCAAAGACTACTTGAATAAGGACTTGAGATAAACCCTGAACTTTGGCATTATACACAGACTGGATAGTGAAGGATATAGTTACCTCTCTTAGAATTTGACAATTAACCTAAAATTTTTCTTTCAGGATAAAGAAAACTTCGCCCATACCCAGCAGGAAGCAATTTTAAGAATACGACGCCCACATTCCCAAAGAGGTGGTGTGGGGCAGGTGGTTTTTTGGTCTTTTTAATGGGTTCTGGGTCTGGGATAATTTTCAGTATTTAGGGGGGTTGGTTACAAGTTATTGTCAAGGGTTAGGAAAAAGGCTAAGCAAAGGAGATTAGATTTAAGGTTCTTGTTTAAAAAAAAAAAAGAAAGAAAGAAAGAAAGAAAGAAAGAAAGAAAGAAAGAAGGAAAGAAAGAAAGAAAGAAAGAAAAAAAAAGAAAGAAAAGAGAAAGACAATTACTAGTTTTAAATACTTTACATTGGATTGAATTGTTTTATATTGTACACAAATTTGAAACTGATATTGTTAGAAAATGCTATATGTATATTTCTAATTGTATTTATTCCATCCATTTAACAATGTAATGCAAATTTCTGATCCTTGAATGTTATTATTATCAACTATTAGGATATAAAGAAATGAAAGCTAGTAGTTAGACATTATCATAGAACTTGTAGTCATATTGGATATGTTTTAAAAATTGAGCAGAGATGTTTTAGACAGGTCATCTTCAAACCCTTCAGAGATCTACAGAATATGGCATTTAAAATGTTTTAATAACTTAGAAAATTTTTCTTTTTTGAGACATGTCGGCTCCTGGCAGTACCAATCTACTTTAGAGAAAATATGGGCATTGAAGAAACTGCATATGGAGTCAACTTTCATTCTGGCAAAAGTTAGCCACTGGACAACAAAGTATCCTCGAATCAACAGGACAAAATGGACAGACAGATCACGAAACAAGGGACTACTGATTCTTGCCAAAACAAGTGTGGTTATGGCTTTATCAAAAGGCATCTTCTGAGGCCAGGACAATATGGCCCCATCCCTGAAGTGGCCTTCGCATCCGGAAAAGGTACGGTGCCCTTTTCTTCGAAGGCAGCTTAACAGGCAGAGGGCCGATGGATTCTGTTGTACAATGGAACAGCAGCTGAAAGCTCATGCCTCTCAAAAGTAGACTGGCATTTAATAGAGGGATGTGGAGAAGAAGGGGATGCTGAGATGAAGCCATATATACACAGCCAAGAAGAATGGACAGCTGAATTAAAAAACTGTCAACAATTTCCAGAATTTAAAATCCTGAATCATGACAGGACACTAGTGGAATTCAGGTGTTTCTGGTACGTGGACTGCTCTCACCCAATGTGAGGTTGAACTGTTGACCTTGTGTACATCCTACTTCACAAATGAGTCTGTCAGATACACTAAGCCTATAGGCTGAAGATGATGCCCCAACACTGCGGAGAAACCTCAGGTGACTGCCCAGGCAGCTGGCTGTTTCTGTCAACTCACAAAATTTTTTGGAAGTTGCTTGCATGCACTTCCTGTTTTTATTTTTGTTAGCTAATATTATTCCCTTCTTGGGTCTCTGAGGGAGTTGAAGATTAGTTAGTTATGGTTGAAGATTAGTTAGTTATAGTTGAAAATTAATTAGGATAGAAAGTACATTAGATACATCTTGGAATTATCAAAATAGGATAGATAATGGAATTATTTTCTCTGATTCGTCAAATACCTGTTTAGGTATTTATTACTTGTATATATTGTATATAGTTATTGTACTTTTGTATATAGTTTTTCTTTTGTTAGTCATAACCTTTTGCTTTTTTTCTTTTTATTAAAATAGAAACGGGGAAATGTGGTGGTAATCTAATTGTATTGAAATATTATTTTGATTTGTACTGAAATATTAATTTGATTGTATGTTAATAAATAAAGTTGTCTGGGGGTCAGAGCTATTAGAGCCATAGCAAGAGTGTGGCGGTGGTGGCACACACCTTTAATCCCATAGATATCTGTGTGTTCAGGGTCAGAGCTATTAGAGCCATAGCAAGAGTGTGGCGGTGGTGGCACACGCCTTTAATCCCATAAGATCTCTGTGTGTTCAGGGATACAGCCAGCATTGGAGACATATGCCTTTAAGACCTAGGGGGCTGTACATTCAGACAGTGACGAGGCAGTCATGTGTTTGGGTTTACAACCAATGAGAAGGCAGAACAACATACTTTAAAAATATGAACCGACAGGAAGTAGGTCTCTTTTCGCGAAGCTGGGACAGCAGGAGGAAGGGTGAGATTTTAGCTCTGAGCTCTGACCTCTCGGCTTTCTCTTTTACATTGTTTCTGTGTTTCTTATTTAATAAGATGGTTGGTTACATCTACAAACAATTAATTTAAATTAATTAATTTTTCATCACAATTTATATACTTCATAAACTTCCTTTTGCCTGAATTACTCCACTTTGCTCAGTTAAATGTATAGAACAAAATCAACTACAAAAGAAGAAATAACAAAATTCTTTTCATTATTTTCCATTATCCCAATTCAATTAATCGTTTGTTACTACATAATATGAAATGTTTTTAAAACATATGATTTCACAGGTACTCCTTAATTTGTGATTATGTGACAGCTTAGACATAATCATATCCTGCATGAGCTTTACATTTATCTCGGTTAAACCTTCTGAAAATGTGATTACTGCCTTCCTCTGCTCTGCAGGTTGCAGTTGGCCATTGCCCCCATGTTGTAGGAGGTGCTGTGATGGAGCTCTTTAGAAAATTACAGAAGCATCATTCCGGAAGTGAACATCACACTGATGACTTTACACAGCGAACATATTTTCTCAATAATGTCCTTGCAGGAGTTCATTGATCAGTGATTACACTTTCTTAGAACATAAGGATACTTTATTAGTGTTATTTTATTAACAAAACACCTTCAAACCTACCATGAGCCAGGCACTATTCCAAGTGGTATGAGATGTTCTTCACATATACTAACCATTAATTCTCATAAAAAACATTATTCTTTCCATCTATTAGTGATGGAAATAATAAATAATGGAAACTTAAATAATTGCTTCAGATCCAAGAGCAAAATGTCAGAACCAAAATTGGAGCCATTATTTCCCAGAGTGAATTACCCTGAATTACTTTTGGTGGTATTATATAAATATGTCACCATGAAGCATATGGATATCTAAATTATCTTAGAGTTGTCATATTTTCCTTGTCTACATATTTTTGATACCAGTTTTTATATATTTATGTAGAAATATATAATGATGACATAGCTGGTATAATAAATAATAGAAATGTGTAATCTATACAATATATGCTTATACATGTGCATATATGTTAGGTTCTATATATACCTTTGATAATGATAATTTTTTTAATAATTTATAATTGGAAAACTCAGTATAAAATTCTGTGTAATCCAGTGTATTTTATTAAATACTTACAAGAATTTTGTCAAAGATGACTCACAGAGTGTGTTTTCTGAGCAATACCTTGTTCCTTCCCTGTTTGGTTTCTCAGCTGAAGACAAATCAGCAGGTGCATGTAACTGTCTTCAGAGTCCTGCAGCTCCTCCCTGGAATTCATGAGGTCAAGGGTATGAATTAAACTAGTATATTTTAAGATTTCTACGTGGCATGAAATATGATTGTTTTGATTATTTTGTCTCAGTAAATTTCAAATAAATTTAAGATATTAAGTCCAGTCAATCATTCTCCTACTAAGAGATTTGTTCCACACCTCTGAAAGATTTGCTCTCTGCCACATCTTCAATCATTGCATGTGTCATGTTGACCATTTGATCATCAAGGGACATGCTAGAGATATAGTGCCCACATTGTGGTGAGATGCCATGAAATTCTAGGCAAATAAGGTTTTGCTGCCTAGTATCATTAACTTATAAATGGTTTCCCTAGAAGTCTAGAAGGAAGATCAGCAAGCATATAGTCAAGTCAAGATTTGCTGAGTATTGGCTGTTCGTCACTTATTGGGCTCTATTTATCACCAAATCTCAGGAGATTGGTGCTTTATTTTCATGAACACATAGCAAAGCAGGAAAGTGAGGTTCGGTGACTGAAAGAGGGCCCCCCCTTCCCCCCCGCCTTGCCTGGAGCCTTTGCTCTGTGCCAGAGCCCAGACTGTTCAGTCAGTAGCTTTGGTTTAAATCAGATTCTGCCAGTTCTTAGCCGTGAAACAGTTGCATTGTCTATGCCTCCATTTCCTCCTCACTCCAACAAGTGTAAGGACTCGTGGAAGGACTCTTGTGACTATTTCATGTGGTAATACATAAACCAGCCTTTGAACTATTCACACTCAGTCTCTCTCACACAACTACAGAAGCGATCCAGTTTGGATTCCGAACCTGTGGATTTCAAATTCTGGAATTTAAATACTGTGTTATTTTGTTCAGTGAGTATTTTCCATTCCATTGTTTGACTGCTTCCACTTACAGAATAGCTCTCTGGGAACAAAGTTAATTCCTGCCATAACTTACCCCAGTTATTTACTACTTTATGCAGCATTTTCAACCTGATAAACATTCTCCTAAGGCCGCCCATGTGTCCTCATCTAGGCTAGTGTATATGGGACGAAGAAAGGTGGAGGCATGTCACTCAGTCTTGGAGCCAAATCTTAATATCTGTGAGGCCCTGAATTCAACCTCAACATGAACATAACACACACACACACACACACACACACACACACACACACACACACACTGCATGTTTATTTACACATACACATCCACACACAAAGGAAAGAAAGAAAATGAATCTAGAGGAGCCAAAATACCCTCCTTACAGTGTCCATCTACTTGAGCAGCTCAGGAGCTTCTGAAGAGGAATCCCTGAAAAAGCATAATGTTGAATGCAATCTGGGTAACCAATACTGGTATGGATTCCATTTTGTGAGCTTGGGTAGGGAGAAAGAGAAGCCATTCATCAACATTCCCCACATCTCCATCCCTAAATACCAACTCTGTTCCATTCTTTACTCGAGAAGCTCTTTCCTGTTCTCTGTAGAGACTGGGCTGTGCATTCTCTTTTGTGAGCAATGGCTCAATCTGATTCAAAAAATAGCATTTTACACTAAGGTAATTCTCAAGAGAATTTAGAAACCACTAATAATGTGCTATTTAAAAGCCTACATTGGACCCTACCACTGTTCTTTGAAACAAATTATAGTTTTTAACATATTAAAATTATACTTTGAGAGGATTCTCTGACCATTTTCTAAAAGTGGGCATTCAGGATCTTATTAAAAGAGTAATTGGAAAAGTTCATAGAACATTTTCTAAGAAAATCATTAATGAAAGAACAATCTAGTTTTTTACTTAAAAAATTATTTGGCTAATTCATCAACAAAATAGCATCAGGTTAAAGTTGTTATAATAATTCAACTGAAAATTATTATTATTATTATTAGTGTGTGTGGTGGCATGTGTAGAGGTCCGAGGACAACTGTGGAGTCAGTTTTATTCTCCCCCTTTATGTTGGTTTTCAGGATGGAACTCAGGTCATCAGGCTTTCAGGGTAATCCTCTTGACATGCTAAGTCATCTCTTTGGTCTTTTTTCCACATTTTTTATATTGAGTAAAAGACAACTTTATTCAATTCCTTGATAAATTCTTGTTTCAGAAAATTAAAATCTAATCTTCCAGTTTACAGGGTAGAAAAATAAACTAAACACATATTTTCAAAATATCTCCATCTTAAAATCTTTTAGATAAAAAGCAGCTCAAGATAAAACAACAAAGCAATTTTCATCCATCCTCTCTGCCCTCCTTGTTCTCTTTCTCTCTCTCCATCCCTTTTTGCCCTCCCTTCCCCGCTTTCCTCTTTTTCTCCCTTGTGTCCTCTTCTGTGTCTACACTTCCCCAAGGTCTCCTTGTCTGAGCACACAAAAAGTCTCTTCATCTGCAATTGTTAAATAATGTTAAATAAATGGAGCATGTCAAGGTAGTGTGCTTTCTCTTAATCTCATCTCTTGTGAACTGGCCTCTGCCTTCAGTATGTGAAATATGTTGAATGCCAGCTGGCTGAATACACATCCCTGCATGTTGCTTTTTAATAAAAGTGGGCTGAGAAGAGTACATCAATGTGGTGAATATTAGGGACAATTTTTAAAACCTAAAGAGCTAATTAGGAGCCAAAGAGGGCCTTTTGGACTTCTCCAAACCTCAGAGTGGAGCAGATGCCAGCCTTGCTATAGACCCAGCCCAGTGAAAATGATTTCCCTCTGATGTGGATTAATGTGCTCTGGGTTCTGAAGATGAAAATTAACTGGTAACCATTTCTATCAAGATTTTCCTCTTGGGAATGGCAGGCAGTTTATCCCACCTCAACCCAAAATTTCAGAGAAAGATGCTGTATCTTAGTAACGTTTAGGACCAGGTGAGTAACTGCAGGAAGGAAGATCAAAGTTGTAGAACATTACTTTAAGGTGTGTTTGATTTGTTTATGCCATGGAACATTTGTTTAATGATGCAAAGGTGTGTTCCATTCTTTTATGTTGTATTTGTTTAACTCTGTGAAGCTGTGTTACTGTGTCTGTATAAAACACCTGATTGGTCTAATAAAAAGCTGAGTGGCCAATAGCGAGGCAGGAGAAAGGATAGGCAGGACTGGCAGGCAGAGAGAACACAAAGGAGGAAAAATCTGGAGGAGCAAGACTGAGGAGCAAGAAAAGAAGAGGCTAGCCACCCAACTACACAGCAAGCCACAGAGTAAGAAGGAAAAAAAAGGATACAGAAATAGGAAAAGATAAAAGCTCCCAGAAGCAAAAGGTAGATGGGTTAACTTAAGAAAAGATGGCTCTGGTTTCCAAACAAGCCAAGCTAAGACCAGGCATTCATGAGAGGGAATAAGCCTCCATGTGTTTAATTGGAGTAGTTGGCCCCCCAAAAGTAAAGAGCCAAAAGAGAAAAAAAAAAAAATGAACAAAAAAAACAACATGAGAATTTCCGTAGGGCCTGAGAAAGCTTGAAAAGAAAAGGAAAAAGAAATACAGCTACTTTAAGAAGTTCTTCCTTACAGCAGAGCATTTAAACAGCCTCTTCCACATGTAATAGAAATGAAAAACTAAGCAAAAAGTGGCTGCAGCAGTGCAGGGAACTGACATTCCAGATCTGGGGGTGTGGAATGCAGTCCAGGTCAAACCAATCTCTGGCTGGGCTGTGACTTCAGGCTTGGCTCTCATGAACCTGGAAGTGGGCAGAGCCAGCCAATCGAGCTGCCTGGAGGACCCAGTGGTAGCTTAGCACTTTAAAGTTTGCTCACATGGTCAAAAAACAAACAAACAAAACAAAAAAGGGAATTTAAAACAAACAAACAAAACAGCACCACCACTACCACCACCACCACCACCACCAAGGTTTTTCTAAGGAATTTGGTGAAAGCAATTATTAAAAATAATCTGCAGTAAATAAGTGTTCTGTTTCATTAAATATACTCTGTCATTTGTATGACAGGATAATTTTGGGATGTGAAGGCAATCAAGCTTTCAGGAAAGCAGATTTGTTTCAAGAATCTCTCTAATTGGTATCTACACGAACCAAGCAAACCTAGTCTCTGGTTAATAGCTGTAAGTACCTGTTTCTGTTCACTGTGTTATTCTGACATCTGCAAATTTATTCTCTCTCATTTGTATCAGTCTACCTGTTCTGAGAAATAACAATGAAAGATGTTACAGTAAGGTTCAAAGAAGTATTTAAATATTTATAATAGGTATTTTCTCATATTTGACAAAGATGCTCAAATTAAACCTGCCTTTCATTTTTTTTCAGCCTCTGACTGTATGTTTGGGAAAAGACAATGAAGAACTATAACCCTGTTTAGGACTTGGGGGGTGGGTCATAAATCTCCTTATTCTGGGACTTTCTAGCTACTGGGAAAAGAGAATTCAAATACATTAATCAATACAATGAAAACATGATTTTGTACTGATACAACACAGCATAGCAAATGATAAGAAATATTTAGTGTATAGCACCTTGAGGTATATCCCTGGCTTGTTCTTAGCAGAAAACATGGAAAACTCCAGTGTGAAGGTAACTGGTGTTTTTTTTTTTTTTTTTTGTGGATGGCCCATAGTTGGCTACTGTATACATGATGGATGGCCCAAGGCTGGATACTACATACAAGATGTATTTGTATAGAGTTTTCTACAAGCAGTGATTTTCTAATCTTATACAAGACCACACATGGATATTTTTGTGTCTGCTTCCAGCCATGCATGTGTTTCTAAAATCATCAAAGAGAAATGACTAATATGCGTTGGTGTTGCTCTGTGAAAAGGAGTTCGTATTAGCAATGTATTCTTACCTTCTTAGATGTGAAGTCCTAGGATTGTAGCTCCCATCACTGTAAAGAGGGGTAAGCTAAAATCAAGGCGAGTTTCTCTTTCCTTTTCTTTGTTTCCCAGAAAAACAAAATACCATTTTAATAGTGAGGATTAGAGTATAAAATGTGGACTCTGAGACAGACACTAAGGAAACATTTATTCAGGCAAACTTACAAACTCCCTCATCTCAAAATGTTTTAGGAAAAACTGTTGCCTACAAGGCTGGACTTTAGCTAATTGTGTTTTGGGGACACACTGTGCTTAGATGGAGTTTACTGTAAGGTTGACAAGGACTGTAAGGAGTAATTTGGCAGTCTCCACGGATGATTTAAGGTTTGCTTATGTTTCCTGAAGTTTGCTGTTGAATTGGTTCCATCATTTCCTTGTTCCTTTTGTTTGTATGGAAGTTTAGAAATTAGGACACATGCATATACTTAGTAGGTTGCATTAGTTATTAATGAAAAAGTCCTGATCCATTACATCTCCTTTCCAACCTTGCCACTTGTGGCTCTGAAGATTCCTCAAAGTTTATGATGTTTCTTTTCCAAATTTTATGAGAATTTGTCTTCTCTCTATGATCAAAGATTTTTTTTGAGAGAGGTTAATATGATTATATTTTATGTGAGATGAAAAGTAGAGACAAAGTTAGCCTACTAACACTGAAGATAACTCCCTCACACCTTTTATCCCTCTGAATATTGGTCAGAACAGGCTAGGCTTTGTGGTGTAAGATAATTCTGATATCTCTGTATATTAAGAGAGTTCATTTTTTTTCTTGGTCATGAAATCTACCCAACATGGTCACCAGGAAACTTGCTCTTTGCAACCTCAACTATGAATTAATACAATGCAACATTCAACACAAAGTAGAGAAGATCCCCTTGCTTAGTGATCATTTAAAGAACTGAAGATAATGAAGAAAAATATTTCCTTAACTCATTTCTTTATGTTTTGGAGAAAACAAAAAAATCACTGAAACTCACAAGGAATACCCAATCTCACACCATTTGTTCCCATAAGAGTCAAGGGAAAATACCAATTTAATTTCCAGAAATTTTGTATTTTCCACTAACTGAATTTTTATGAATAGCTGTGCTGTTCAACTACTTAACAGAATAATAAAATATGAAGCAGAATCTTGTATTATGAGATGCTTGAATCCTTTGCTCTCAAAAGAGAAGTATTACCAGAAATAGGATTAGTTCAAGGTTCAACATATTAGACAAAGAAAACCTCAGGTTAGCACATTGTGGCATTCTTCTACTTGAATCTCTCCACTCTCGTTTACTTATTGTTTGTTTCTTGAGCTTGAAATCACTATCATTTTTCAAATCCTTGTCTCTTTTGGAATTTTATACAACTGCTTTGGAAAGTTGACCTGGGCTCTACTCCTTTCCATGTTTTAAGATTCTCCATTTTGTTTGGGATTGCACTCTTAAATTCCGGTACATGTCGGGCCAGAATTCCTTCTTTTCCAATATGAAACTAGCAGCTACCAAACAAAACAGGTGGCTATAGGGCAACATTATTTATAAGTCCACCTCTGAAAAGTCCTTTCCTAGGCAGGCAGTGTGGTGTCTGAGGCAGGAGTATAAATTCCAGGTCAACCCAGGATGCAAAGTGAGATCTATCTCAAAGCAAGCAAACAAGCAATCACACACACACACACACACACACACACACACACACACACACACACACACACACAAACACACACAAGCAAAGCGAGACTAAACCAAGCAAAAACTACCCAAAAGCAAACAAAACAAACACCACAAACTCTGTTTTTCCATTTCCAGCTAAATCTTTATGATGTCAGCTGAGCACTGCCCACGCTGTTCCTTCTAGAACATCTGCTCCATGATCTTAAACATACCTAAAATTGTGTACTCCATCTTTGCTTCTTGAGTAAGGACCTTAAACTGCGCATGCTCAGGAACATCCCCTCTCGAATGTGTCCACCCCTCTAGGAAGTCATATGCTTTCTTTGTTCCCAGAGGACATAGCTCTTTTTTCAGTCTTTTTGTGCTCACCAAGATGGGGAACCTGTGGCAGAACAGGAGCTGAACTGAAACAACAACATGATGTGAAAACTTTAAAAAAAATGCCCAGACAAAGCATGGAGAGACAAAACAAAAGAAAACCCTCCAAAAAATACCACTCAGCTCCTTTTGTGTTTGCCAGTGGTGGGTCTCTGTATTTGTTCCCATCTGCTACAGAAGGAAGCTTCTTTGAAGGTGGCTGAGCTCTTTCAGTATATTTGTTTTCCTATTCTTACTGGTTATTATTATTATTATTGTTATTATTTTAGATCCTGCTTGGATTCTAAGGAGAGAAGGAAAGAAAGGGTTTGGGTGGGTGGAGAAGAGGGATGATCTAGGAGGAGGTGGGGAAGAGGAAACTGTAGTGAGACTATATTATATGAAAAAAAGCTATTTTCAATTAAAAGAAGATTGACATGTGAGAGGAGCCAGTATGTAGAGGGAGACTGGAAGCCACTCTTTGCCTGAGGTTCACCTAAGGTACAGAGCATGCGTGAAGAAAACAGTTACTTTCAAAATCCCTTGAAATAAAATGGGAGAGGCAGAGCTATAAGGGCTATGTATGGTATATGGTGTGTGTGTGTGTGTGTGTGTGTGTGTGTGTGTGTGTGTGTGTGTGTGTGTGCTTCTATAGGGCTCTTTCCTCAGCTCACAGTCCCACTTCCATTCTTGGGAATGCTTTCGCTTCTTAATACGCTGCCTCTCTATATAATTCTAATTATGTATCCACAACTCTGTGGACATACTCTGTTTCTCTGACCTCTGTAGCTAGCTTAAAAGGCAAAGCTTTTTCTGAATTTCTTCCCCTGATTGCTAGGATTTTCAGCTCACTGTTGTTGTTCTCTCAAACTCTAATAAAACTGTCCTTCAGCTTCATTATGAGTCCATTTTTAAATTCTTTTATTAAGAACCCAAGAAGGGGCCCTCAGTTTCCCTGGTAACAAGCTCACTGCACTCAGTTACAACATCCCATTGATTTTCACGTCAGTCTACTTGTATTTGCTCAGAAATTACATTGAGTTTCAGTGCC
Source organism: Peromyscus maniculatus bairdii (assembly GCF_049852395.1). Taxonomy (NCBI): domain Eukaryota; kingdom Metazoa; phylum Chordata; class Mammalia; order Rodentia; family Cricetidae; genus Peromyscus; species Peromyscus maniculatus. Next base: position 30,932,389 of record NC_134865.1, read on the forward strand.
AAGGTTTCTCCGTCAACACCCCCCTCCTCATGCATGCAAGCACACATTTCCTGTACTGTGCATGTGTCACTTTGAGGATTTCATGCTTGATTTTTGTAGTATATCCCTATGTTTGTTGGTAGGTTAACTTAGGAATTTATTACTGAATTTAAGATAAGATTTAGTCATTGAAACTAGTAATTGCTAACTAATAGCCATACTTCTTGAGGCAAGGTAAAACATAGATCCAAAATACCTAGCTGTCTTACCTTTTCAGCAATATTTTACAGTGTCTTCCTTGACATATTTGTAACTTCCAAGTGGGCTCTTCATAATTTAATGAGGTTAGAATGTTGGGGGAAAAAAATCAATGCTTTTATATTTAGATGTTTCCAGGGAAATTCAATGAGAGGAATATATTTTTATTTCAGTTTCCTATAAATAGAGAGAATAGCTGTTGCTTTTCCAAACCTGCCAAGTCTTACATAATAAAAATAATGTGTCTTTATTACCAGTGATAGAAAAGTGGTGGTTAAATTTAAAACTATGTAGGAGTAAAAATTCTGGCCACCTGTTAGAAACACAGTTGCAGTAAAAATGTTTGCCTTGTTTTGTGCTGGCCAAGCAATAGGTATAAGAGACTATTACTCAAAACAGAATGTAACATTTAAACCACAAACTAGGAGCTAGAGAGATGGCTCTGCATTAAAAGTACTTGCTGCTCTTCAGGTTCATTCCTAGTACCTATCAGATGGCTCACAACCACCTGTAGGTAAAGTTCTAGGGTATCTGATACCCTCTTCTGGCCTCTGTAGAAACCTTCATACACATGTTGTGCATACATATACCAAAGCAAACACACACATGCAGTTTTAAAAATGCAAAATGATTTCAGACGACCATTGAGGTATTAAAAAAAAAAAACCTGTCTATTCTTAAGCTTTCATAATACACCACATGTTGGCCTCATGCATCATTCCTACACAACCAAGGCTACGCTAATTGAAAGAAAGAAGTAGCTCTATGTGTTTAGTTGAAATTACACTTTATTCTTAGAGTAATAAAGATTTTATTATGATCCCTCTCACACAAAAAGACAAAACAATGCTCATAAAGTTAGGGTTTTTTTCTTTTTTATCCAAACATCTGGTAAATAGAATGTCAACATATTGATAAATATGTCCCTAGAAATTTCCAAGATCTGTATCAATTTGGAGCAAACCCAAACCTAGTTAAAGGAGATATATTTGTCATTTAACTAATTGAACTATTTCATTCTAGAGATCTACCAGTCTGTTGGAGAAGGTCCAAAGCAGAATTGCTTGGCCATTTTATAGTGATGTCTTATTCACTTTACAAAATCAATAAATGTCCATTAATTAATATATTATCTACATTTAAAAACAATAAACAAATTTCTAAACTTGAACAAATGCAATTAGTGTTGTCAATTCACTTTTTTACATTGATCTTAGCTTTGATGCAAGTGGTTGAGACTTTTAATGAGTTAGTAGTTCACTTTTAGTATACAAAACATGTGCAAGCTTATACAGTATACTTGTCAACAAGTTTCTGAAACCCTTTCCAGACTACACATATATTTATGGAAATATAATGCCCTTAAATGTAATATTCTTCTTAGGTTATTAAGTTAATACAGTAGCTCAAGTGAATAGCAAAGAACATCAAATTTACAAATGTTTACAGCTTGAAATAGCTCTACCAGTCTATTGACACCCAGCAATGGTTCTTGGCACAGTCTCAATATAACAGGCTGTGACTGATATCAAACTGAATAAGAAGGATTTTATGTTTTCATTTATAAAAATTTAAGTAATGACATAAAAATCTACTTTTATACTTTGCCTATATTTAGCCACATTACTCCTTCTCATGACCACCCGTTCTTCCCACGTAGGTAAATCTGGTGGATTTATCGATCAAAAACCCTCTCTTTGTTCTAAAGTGGGTACCACTCTTCAACATAGTCACTGATCCAAAAATGGCCATGTGACGTAGCTGTGTGTATCTGAGACATCTTTCTTGGCTAGAACTTTTAATTCCTAACTTTTAATCTAAAAACCTGGCAAAGATATGAAGAGAAAATATTAAAAGAAAAGGCAAGATTGGAAGCCAGTGATAGTAGGGAGTTTACTAATGATTGTTTAGATCCTTGGTTCTCCTCATCTTTTTGCATTTTAAAAATATTGTTTTGCTTTAATTTTTACTTTTGTTTATGTGTGTGAAGCCACATGAGTTATGGAAACCACATGTGTGGTGCCCGCGGAGGTCAGAAGAGGACATTGGATACTCAGGAACTGTAGTACAAGGTGGTTGAATTCCCAGTACCACATGAGTCCTCTGCAAGAGCAGTAAGTGCTCTTAACACCTGAGCCATCTCTCCACCTCTGGTTCTGATCATCTTTGAACATAGTTGTGGTATTGTATTCCCCCAAATAGTGTGCATGCTAATAAACTTATCTGGGGTCAGAGACAGAACAGCCACAATATTAAACATAGAGGCTAGGCAGTGGTAGCACACACCTTTAATCCTAGAATTCCAGAGGCAGAAATCCATGTGTTCAAGGGTACAGCCAAGCATGGTGACTCATGCCTTTAATCCCAGGGAGTGGTGGTAGAAAGCAGAAAGATATATAAGGCTTGCAGACCAGAAACTAGAAGCATTTGGCTGGTTAAGCATTTGGCTTGGTTAAGCATTCAGGCTTTTGAGCAGCAATTCAGCTGAGACTCATTCTGGATGAGGACTCAGAGGCTTCTAGCCTGAGGAAACAGGACCAGCTGAGGAATTGGCAAGGTGAGATAGCTGTGGCTTGTTCTGCATCTGATCTACCAGCATTCACCCCAATAACTGGCCTCAGGTTTGATTTTATTAATAAGAACTTTTAAGATTCCTGCTACACATAGCAATTGAATTTTTCTGACTCACTGGAATTTTTTTGTGTGTCATTAAGACAAAAATATTGTTATTACATTAATTTTGTAGAATCTTATTTACTTTGCATGAGATGTAAAGCACTTCCATTTAGAGCAATGATAATTATAATCACAGCTGCAACTGTGATTATTGTAACTGATATTTATAGAGCATCTGCAGCTTCATACCACTGATCTCACTCATCCTTCTAAGGAGCATATAGTTTCTGTGGCTATGACAAAGACTGTTCAAAAGCAACCGAGAGGAGAAAAGGATTTCATTCACCTTACAGATTATAGTCCATCATCTAGAGAAGTCAGGGCTGGAGGTCCAGCAGGGACTAGAAACAAACCTTGTGGAGGAATACTTCTTGTTGGCTTGCACACTGGAGCTGCTTGTGCAGCTTTCTAATACAGCCCAGGACCTCTCCAGACAACAATGCCACCCACTTTGGCCTGAGTCTTTTTAAGTCAATTAATAATCAATACAATTTCCCAGAGATAGGTCTACAGGCCCATATGATCTGGACAATCCCACAACTGAAACTCCCTTCTGTGATGACTCTAGGCTGTCAGAGAGAACTAATTAGGACACTTGTTATTCCGAAGTCATTATTATCACCATGGTTCAAGTTGAAGAAGATAAAGCACAGAGAAGGCAATAAAGATTTCTGTAAATGAACAGTCTTATTAAATAAGAAACACAGAGCCAAATGCAGAGTTAAAAGCCCAAGAGGTCAGAGCAGTAGCTAAGAGCTGAGATTTAAAACTGCCTTTCTTACCCTTCAGTGCCACTGTCGTCCTTCCCCTCAGCAAGAGGGGAAGGTTCCTGTCTGTGTGTCTTTTTATTGACTTTCTGTTATGCCTTCTCATTGGTTGTAAACCCAACCACATGACCTCCTTGTCACTGCCTGTCTATACAGACCTCCAGGTCTTCTATGGTTGGTATTGAGATTAAAGGCGTGTGTCTCCTGCTGGCTGTATCCTTGAACACACAGAGATCTGTCTGTCATGTGATCTGGATTAAAGGTGTGAGCCACTACTGCCACCCCACTTCTGCTATGGCTTGCTATCAGCTCTGACCCCCAGGCAACTTTATTTATTAACATACAAATAAAATCACATTTCAGTACAAATAAAATATCACCATAGATTTCAGGATCATCCTGCTGTAAGAATCAAAGCTGGGACAGAAATGTGCACAGTTTGGATTAAAATCCATTCTGTTTTTTGCCTAGGGCAGTTTTATTTACTCGTTTTTACAGTTTAGATAGTTAATTTCTGTACCTTCAAAGCAACCTAAAAGGAGCTCCCAGAGATCAAATGCCAGGTGTGAATTACTTCATTTATCAAGTACCTCGGTTTTCTGGTTTTCTGGGTTTCCTGGACCAAGTTTTGCATAGGCCTTTGATACTTGGGGGACTCTCTGATCCTTGACTCTCAAACAAGATTAATTTAGGGTGATAAGAGAAACAAAAGGTGTGGTTGAACAAAGGAAGGATTAGGGTTAGGTGCTGCTTTCTGGAACCAGGCCAGGAGCTAAGCAGAAATGCCACTACATTAATTCCTTTTTTAAACATGATGAACAATATAAACACCTGTCTAAGAACATAAAACTAAGGAAAGCAAGTTGTTGCCTGCACCTGAGGAGGGTGATGAGGCACATTCTTGTGTGTTCAGCATGCTACAGGACCTTTTCTACTCTTACAGCTTCTTGTAGGCATCTGCTGGCTGGAGGGCTTCATGGTACTTCAATTCTACTCTCAGTGAGTCAAGTGTAGAGGACCTTTTAAAGAGTTCAGTCCTCAAAAGATGCACTTGATTTTCTTCTTTGAATTAAAAAAAGCTCCAGGAATCGGCTTTCATTATCTGTAAAAGTGTCACAACTTTTATGTCATATGTCATTACCCACATACTTTGTGGGGTATTAGTCATAAAATACTGTATTAAATAATGGAAAAGGGAAGTCTTGGACCCTTTGTTTGTTTGTGTTGTGTAGAACAAGGTGTAGACCCAGGAAGTTGTGAAAACAAGCTGAGATATTTAATGATCATTCATTGATTCAAGCCAGAAATCAAATTACCCCCAGGCCCCATGTTAACCAGACATTTTGGCAAATGTTGAGAACTAATTGTAAACCGAAAATGCAGTGTGGCTGTGATATGCAACATCTAATAGTCACTATGGGGGCTCAGCAGAGGGCCCATGACATTTTTCCAAGATTATCATGGGCAGCTCATTATAGGTCTTAAGGAAGGATATGATTTTATTTCTTCTGTAGTAGGTTATTGAAACATGTGAGTAAAATAACCCCTGAAAGAGGCATAACTAGGCACTTATGTAAATATTCCATTCTAGTACTAATAAATTAATAATCTGATCTTTCTCTTTATTCTATCCTCAAATTACAAGTTTGATTAATTTACAAACTATTTCTGAGTACTTTCTGTCATTAAAAAGCAACACTTGCTGAGCTGTAACAGCTGTCTGTCTGTCTTCTACCTATATTATAATATAATATTATAATACAATATAGTACAATTTGGTAATATTTATGAATCACTTAAACAAGAACCTGAAATTGTCAAATCATCTTTCATTATAGCAATTTTAAGGTGCTTACATTGTAAAAATAATTTAAAATATTAGCCATAATTCAGAATAAAATCACTAGAAACTAGAAGGCTTCAAACATCTTCCCTTGCTTGATAACAAGTTTATTTCAAGGAATTTAGACTACTTAGCATTGAGTTAAGCAGTAGCAGACAGAGCCAACTCTCCTAATGTAATTCAGTCTGTTTTACAGGTTATTCAACTCAGACTTAGGATAGTAACTATGCTCCTCATCTGACTTTTTTTTTTTTTTTTGTCTGCCACAAACATAGACCTTTAGGCTTTATTTCATATAAGCTCAAATGGTGCAGTTACCTATTCCTATGAACACACACACACACACACACACACACACACACACACACACACACACAGAGTTTCCACTTTTTAATTAGAATTTTACCATAATTTTTCAAAGACTGACTGGGAAGACCAAAGAAGAGGTATTTCTTCCTTTGATGTAGCATCAATCATGAATTTCTCTTACTTAGAAATGGATGAAAACCAGCACTTGAAATTTTAAGTAGTCAGTCATACTTTGGTGCATGTTGGATAATTGTAACATCTTTCCAAGGAAGGTTGTTACCAATAATCCACAAACAGTGCCTCTACTGGCAATGATAAATACTGTTACAGCATGTGGGGTCATTAATATACAAGCATTTATTCACTTGATTCACTAAAGTCAAACTCGGAACTTGTTCATTGAAATGTTTTCATTTTCTTTGTAAAAATGGTGACTGTAAAGGACCAGCAAACTGCAGCAAGTTAGGTTGTTAGAGGAGAGCTGGTGTTGGAACACAGCTTACCATAGTAAGGATGATGGAGATACACATTTCCATAGAGACCAAAAGGTAGCATTAGTTGGTAGAGTGTATGCCTGAAGCTTTCAGCACCACATGAACTTTATGCTGAAAATATTGCTCAGAGGGATTAAATTCAAACAAATGGATATTCACAAACATGAGACAGCTTTGTGGACTGGAAACCCTGTGGAGGCACACAAAGGTTTCCTAGTGAGACCTGAGCTTGCTCTACCCAGCAGGGCTGCATTGGAGAATTGCTTGACTACATGTGGTTGCCAGGTGATTGGAAGGGTCTGCACTTGGCTGTTCTATGGGGCGGTCTTTTGCTCCACCCCTTGACATTCCTATAAAAAGCCCTTTAGAAGAGACAGGAGGAGCCGGTGGATAAGGATCCAGGCCTTCCTGAGGCTATCCTGTGTTTCTATCTGTCTCTCTCCCCTCTATCCTTCTACCTCTGTATTTCTACCTCAATCTCTTATCCCTCTCTCCTCAAGTGTTTCTTGTCATAAAAAAAGTGGGAGATGGTCTCCCACAAAACCCCCAGTGGGCTCAGATGCTAGCTCTCCACAGAGGGCAATATGAATTTAACTAATTCCCATTTATGATTCTAGAAAGTTTTTGTTTTGTTCCAAAATTTGCCAAGGTGATTCTGAAATTTGCATAGAAAAACAAAGGAACTGAAATTCTCTGGAAACAAATCAAAACCCAAACCCAAACCAAATAAAAACAAAACCAAGCAAGCCTTTAAGACAGAGATTTAAGAATCACTCCTAGGTGATTTATCAATACACATGACAAGTGGTGGAAAGAGGAACAGTCAATGAAACACAAGAACTGAGAAATGGTTCTATGCGTACAACCATCTGAGTTTCAGTGAAACAGCCTGATAACTCAAATGGAGAAAAAAAAATCATTTCTACACATTTCTAGAATATTTGTATAAAATAAATGAATCTTTACCTTTAATTTACACTATTCAATTCAAATGTGAGAAAAATGCAAATTAATTTTCAAGTGAGATAAAACATTTGGCTCAATTAGGATATATTCTCTTATTTTGCTAAATAGCTGTGAAGATGAAATGAAAAATAAACTTTCGTATTAGATGCTCAACCTTGGAATAGAAGAGCTGGAGAGGGATTCTGTAAGAGACTGAGCCATGCTCAGGTGTGTCTACCTGCTATTGATGATAGTCTTGAGCTAATCCTTTTACCTTTACCAGGACATTTGAGACACAGACTTTGTTTAGCCTTTCACTTTGTTTAGGGACCACATTTTTCTCACAAGTCCAAGCCTCTTCCTTTAGTTCTACATTAGAATGCCTACATATTATTCAGGCTGGACTGGGGTCTCTCTAGATGGGGAGCTGGAGTAGTCTTCAAGAAAATAAGCATCCGAGGTGAGATTTAGACACTGAAGTTTGAGGATGTAGCTATGGCTTGATATAGAATTGTTGTAGACTATTACTTTAAATGGGCAAAGTTTATGCTGCAAAATATTACTTTAGCTGTGTCAAGGTGTGTTACTTTTGTTCATGCTACAATTGTTTAATGATGTAAGGATGAGTTGTATCTGTTTCTCCTTGCCTGCCTAAGGCACCTGATTGGTCTAAGAGCTGAATGGACATTAGCTAGGCAGAGAAAGGATAGGTGGGGTTAGCAGGCAGAGAGAATTAATAGGAGGAGAAATCTAGGCTCAAATAAGAAGAATGAGGAGGAATGAGAGGAAAAGGAGGAGGAGAACAAGGGAGATACCCAAGGCAAGAAACCAGGCAGACACAGAGAAGCAGTGAAAGTAAGACACACAGAAGAAAGATAATAATCCCCAAGGCAAAAGGGGATTGATAAAGAGAAACAGGCTAATTTAAGTTAAAAGAGCTAGCCAAAATGTGAAGAGCTAGACCTAGCATTCAAAATTAATAATAAATCTCTGTGTCATGGTATGGAAGCTGGTTGGTGGGCTAAAAGAAAAAAGCCTGGTACAGAGAATGAAGATATATTGGGAAAAAAAGAGAGGCTAGCTCAGTCCCAGGGCAATTCAGGAAAAATGACCTAGCCTGGGCTAGCCTTTTCAGTCATATAACTCTGGCATTTCTATTCTTAGACATTCTCCTGATTTCTTTGACTATTCAGGAAATCTCGAGCCTCTGCAACACAGGTGCCAGGCTCCAGACAATTCTCTTATTCTCTCACAGAGGAAGGAGACCTAAGGTGTTTGTGAGGAAATTCGAAGATTCTTACACTTCCCTTTGGCCCTAAAGGATTTTTCCTAAGGGTAGGGATCTCAAGCCAGGCTCTGAGAAGGGGACTCATGCAGCCCCTGTTTCTGGATAGAACATTCAGTACACTTTCCCCTTTGAAAAGACATGAGAGAAATTCTGTGGAGCTCCTAGGACTGTTAAGAGGAAAGCAAAATTTAGATTATTGCAGGTTGAGGTCAAGTGTAGAAAGGAATAATTGGATCAGATGGGTAACTGGATCCTGAAGGTTGGAACACCGGGCAGTTGCACTAAATGTCTCCTGTCTGAGGAGGGATCAAGTCCTTTACCTCGTGTTGCTCAGGCTACAGATACAATCAAGTCAGAATTAGGACTAATGAATCTGCCAAAATTTGAAAAGTACTTAATAAGAAAGAGAACCCCTTAAAATTACCAAGAAAAAAATATTCCTTTCTGAAAAGGCAACATTTTTGTTAGCTGCTTTGGATTCTTGTAACAGGCATCCGCTTAAACACCCTTGTCTTTTAATAATCCCGATGATTCATTTGCCGGTGCTATTAAATGAGAAACGCGGAGGACGAGTATAGAAAAATGCAACATGTGATCTCAAGGAAGAACAGTTGCAATGTGGTCGCCACACCCAGCTTTCAGTCTGTGCCTTGATTCTGCTTCGGGGTCACGGCCCTCATAACCACAGAGGGATAATTATGCCTACCTAGACATTTGGCTTACCTAGCGTTCAGGAGAAAGTGTAATCACTGAGTATTAGAGAAGTGACCCAAAACATCAGTTGCTAAGCTAGGTGGGGAGGGACACGACACACGAGCTGAGCCCTGCTTAGAACTGTGGTTCATATAAAGTGCACCACGAGACTCGTGGTAGCTCTAATAAAAAGTACTGGCAGCAATGATAGTGCTAACTATCACACCCAGGAGGGAATTTCAGTCCCATGTCACCAAAAAATGACCCTGGGAATACACATTAACAGCTCATGTTAGTCATGTTAGCTGAACGGTCAGTACTGTTAAACAGAGAGAAAAACTGGGTAAAGATGAAGAATGGAAATCAGCCATTGTCCGCCGGTTGCTTCTGGCAGGGTTTGTGTTTAAGGATGCCTGTTTCCTGGAGCTCTGGGGAGGATGTGAAAGTCTGATTGTCCTCTTACAACCTGGTCATGATTTGATTCCAGTGGACTCTGTAAAACCAGTGACTTTGCAGCCGTCAGGGAATGTTATTAAATCAGTAGATGTTTGATTAGTAGGCTAAAAGCATGACTTTCCTCTTGCACCCCATTCGTCTGCCTGCTTGCCTGTCTGTCTTTCTCCATGTTTGCCTCTCCCTTTCCCTCCCGCCTTTCTCCTTTCCTCCCATTTCTCTGTGTACTGCATGTTCATTATAACCCCGCTACTCCAAACAGGACCTGACCTGTCTTCTGTCATTTTAATTTGCCATTTTATTTGCTAACAATATTTGCCTGGTACCTATGGCAACAAACTAACTTGCTTTGGAACTAAAATAATTGAAAAGCTTGTAAAAAGTTGTTTTAACATTCCAAATTACAAATACCTTCTCCTGAGGCTAACCTAAATCAAGTTGCACAGAGTACATGAAAGCAAAAAAAGACCAAACGAAAAACTGATGCCATAATTATCTCTGAAACTTCTGGTATCCAAGACTTTAATCTTCTTTTTTTGATAAATCACAGTTGTTGGTATCTTCTTATAACTCAAAAATATCAGCACAGTTTAGTCTCTAGCAATAGTGAAGAACCAAAGTAGCCATGGCTAACAATATCAGGCTTTACATAAGACACAAGGTACTGAACCCCATCTATAGTCTGGAGAGGGACAGAGAGGCAGGGAGGGTGCAGGAGATGTAGGGAGGGTGCAGATGTCTCTGTACTGGCTGACTCCAGGGAGGAGTACGGTCGGTCAGTTTCTTCTCCTGTACACCCTGCAGTAATTGATGCCAAAATTTTACTTCTTCCTTTGTTCTCTCTGTCAACATTTCTGTGTTTATCCCTCTCTCTGCATGCTTTGCCATTGGTTTGTTAGTGTTGAAGTGGCCTATGCGCAGCTCTTACAAATGCATTCTGTATTCTCCTTCGTTTATATTTGGTAGTGAGAGTTTTTATGCTTTTTATTCTCCTGTGCTTTTTATGGTTTAGTGTCTTTCCTTCTTTCCTGCCGAGAGCTCCTTTGAGTGTTTTTTGTAGTTGTAGATGTATCCAACGGTCTTATTAAATAAGAAACACAGAAACAATGTAAAAGAGAAAGCCGAGAGGTCAGAGCTCAGAGCTAAAATCTCACCCTTCCTGCTGCGGTGTCCCAGCTTCCTGAAAGAGAACTACTTCCTGTGTGTAAATCGATTTTCCAGTCATTCTGCCTTCTCATTGGTTGTAAACCCAAACACGTGACTGCCTCGTCACTGTCTGAATGTACAGCCCCCTAGGTCTTAAAGGCATATGTCTCCAATGCTGGCTGTATCCCTGAACACACAGAGATCTATGGGATTAAAGGCGTGTGCCACCACCACCACACTCTGTCTATGGCTCTAATAGCTCTGACCCCCGGGCAACTTTATTTATTAACATACAATCAAAATCACATTTCAGTACAATTAGAATACCACCACATGTAGTGGTGATGAATTCTCCTACCGGTTGCTTGTCTGAAATGTCTCTATCAGTTCTTCACTGCTGAATGACTGTCTTTCTGGTAAACATTCTCTCTTTTTCTCTATATTTTGAGCATACCATTTTGCATTCTCCTAGCCTGCAAAGATCATGGTAAATAATCCAGATGATCATATCAATCTTCTTTTGCTTGTGACAAGTCATTTTATTACTAAGTTCTCCTTTTCTTGTTGAATTTTGATTATATGTTATTATATATTACTCGCCCAAATTATAGCTAAGTATAGCCCCTTTTGAGACAACCTACTTAAAGCCTTTTGAGTTTTATGAGCCTTAATGTCCATTTCTCTTTTGATTTGGGGAAGTCTAAGCTATTTTGTATTTGAAAAGTAAAAATACTTTCTACTTACTTTCTTCCCTCTTCCCCTTCTAGAATTTTCACTGTGCTAAATGATGCCACACAAGTTCTATAATCTTCCACACTCTTCGTATTCTTATTTTTAAATTTTCCCTAACTGGATAATTCTAGATGATTTGTTTTTGAGTTTACTTTTTTTTTTAATTCAGAATGGTTTAGTCTACTGTCTGAGTTCTACATTAAAAATCATTTTAGCTATTTTATATTTGTTGTCTCCAGGTTTCTCTAGGTGCTCACATGGTCTACTTCCTAGTTAAGCTTCCAATTTTGCTCATGGAGTTTCTGTTTAATGCTGTTTAATTGTCTGGGTTCTCTTTAGCTTGCTGCACTCCTTTAAGAAACTTGTGTTGGGGGCTGGAGAGATGGCCAGTGGTTAAGAGCACTGGCTGCTCTTCCAGAGGACCCAGGTTCAATTCTCAGCACTCACATGGCAGGTCACAGCTGTCTGTAACTCCAGTTCCAGGGAATTTGACACCCTCACACCAATGCACATATAAAGAAGAAGAAAAAATATAAAACAAAAAACAGCCAGGCAGTGGTGCACGCCTTTAATCCTAGCACTCAGGAGGCAAAGGCAAGTGGATCTCTGTGAGTTCGAGGTCAGCCTGGTCTACAGAGTGAGTTTCAGGACAACTAAGACTACACAGAGAAACTCTGTCTCAAAAAAACAAAACAAAACAAAAAAAAAAAAACAAACAAAAAAGCCCACAAAACCAAAAACAAATAAAAATAAAGGAGAGGGGGAAGAAAAAGAAAATTGTCTTACCAATAGACATTCCCAAGTGGATGGGAGAAAGCCCATGAGGTCTCAACTAAGAAACTAGGGAAACCCAAGAGTGGGAGAAATAGTTTTCCCCAGGGAAGAGCACACTGATTGGTTATTCAATACCAAATGATCAGCCCTGAAAACATACATGTGAGTAACATTATATAGACTGAACAGGTTATATTTAGAAATAGGTATGTGTATACATATATGTATATACATATAATAACATTGAAAACAGATGCCGTGAAGTTGAAAGAAAGCGAAGGGGGGGTAGATGGGAGGGTTTGGAGGGAGAAAGGGAAGGGACAAATGTAACTATATTACAATCTCAAAAATAAAAATAAGATGAATAAGTACATATGAGATGAGCATAAAAGAAGGAAACTTGTCTTAAAAGCTTTGTCTAACAGTGCATGGGTCTCTGTTTCTTTGGTGACTGGGGCCTTAGGAGGTTCCCTTGATGAAGTCAAGTTTTTGATATTCTTCATGATCTGTTTAGCCCTGAATTTATGTCTATGACTTGAAATAGCACATGAGACTTCCAGTTTTTATTGAGTGATTTTTTATCATCTAAAGACCTTTTCCTGGGTTCAGTACTGCATGGATTAGAATTGTGAACATGATTATATCTAGACCATGCAGCTAACTCAAAATCTGCAGTTGGATCATGGATGGTGGGCTTACCATGGATAAAGATAAATTTGGCTTTTCCCAGGTCTATGGACTTACAGGGCTGGAGGTAGAACCACAGGACTGGAGCATAGTCCATAGTGGGATGGGTTATTCTGGGTCTGTGGCTGGGCCCATGGCTGATGGTCAAGCTTTGTCAAAACAGTCTTTCTTGGTCTTGGGCCAAGCAGAGACCCATAACCTCCTACTTAGATTCCAAGGCTCCCACATAGGGATGGATGTCAGTCCAGTGTAGTAATAACACTGTATTTATTTGTGAACGACAAAAAGAAATTAAAAGGAAAAGAAAGGACATGACTGCTTCTAGGTATGGTGGAGGAGAAAGTTTATTGTAAATAAAGGGAAAGCATAGTAGAGGTAGAGACATCTGGGGGAGTCCAGAGTGGACATGATCTGAGCTGGGCTGTGTGGAATGAGGGTAAGGGTAAGGAAGAGGGGAGAAGGGCACCATGTGCAGCAGCCAGGAGGCCAGAGGTAGAAAAAGGGTGGGTAACCAAAATGTCTGGAAGAGCCTCTTGGGGGAAGGCAGCCCAGCCTCTGGGCTGGAAAGTTCAGTATAGGGGGTAGGGTATGTCAGCCATACCCAGCTACAGGTAGAGCCCGAGGGATGCTGGGAGAACCTGGAGGCAGGCCCACTTTGCTATGTTAAACAGGCACCTCAGCCTCTGTTCTAGGTTTGAAATTGACAATATATGTATAGTATAGATACTCTCCTCACCACAATATACTCCCAGCACTGATATTTTTAAAACACCTCTCTTATTGATTTACTTTTCATGAATATACATTGAGTTCTTTTTTGATGAGTTCTACAGGATCAGTAGAATGTAGTATTTATTCAAGGTGTATTTGTTGAGCAAGGCATAGAGAGACAGAGCCTGAGACACAGACAGATATAGAAAAGCAAGGCTTGCTTTTGTTTGTTTGTTTGTTTTGTAGATAGTTACTAGTATGATTCAGTATGACTTTTTCAGACATCTTTGCTGTTATTTTAGCCTCCTCCCCCTTCTTCTGTATTTATCTCCCTCCCTCTCACTAAACACCCTCTGTTGCTGGAGGGCTTCTCTCCAGGTTCCCCAAGCCCCGCAGTCCCACAATCCACTTATAAAATAATCACTCAGACGCTTATATCACTTATAAACTGTATGGCCATGGCAGGCTTCTTGCTAACTGTTCTTTTATCTTAAATTAACCCATTTTTATAAATCTATACCTTGCCACGTGGCTGGTGGCTTACCAGAGTCTCTACATGCTGCTTGTCCTGGCGGTGGCTGCAGTGTCTCTCTCCCAGCCTTCTGCTTCCCAGAATTCTCCTCTCTCCTTGTCCCACCTACTTCCTGCCTGGCAACCTATTTCTTGCCTGGTCACTGGCCATCAGTGTTTTATTTATATAGAATGATATCCACAGCACTTCCCCTTTTCTTCTTCTTTTTTTTTTAAAAAAAGTAAGGTTTTAACTTTAACATAGTAAAATTACATATAACAAAACAATTATCGAGCAAGAATTACAGTTACAATACTAAAGAAGATGTCCTATCTATCTTATATTTGTAAGTTTAAGGTTTTATATCTAAATTATCTTTTATCATAACTGAGGAAATTACAACTATCTAGTCTTCAACCACATCAAAGACCTGAGAAGGAACATAATGGTACCTGAGAAATGGTAGATGGATGCAAGCAACTTTCGGGAATCTTGCAAAAGTAGACCAAGACAGCTGGCAGCCTGTACAGTCACCTAATGTTTCTCAGCATTGTTGGTGCATTCAAATTGGCTAAAGGCCTAGAGTATCTGACAGACCATTTTTAGAAGCAGGAATTCTGAGAGACCATCTTACCCTGTCTTGGCAGAGTACAGTGGTCGCTTTCCTTGTGTCCCACTTGTCCAGAAAGGACAGCATTATATTTGTACTGTCAGCCATAAAGGCAAGGGCAGTTCTTTGCCCAGTAGGCCATTTTGTGCCAAGAAGACAAACTTCCCAATGGAAATGTCTTAGAAGCCCAACATTCTCTCGGGATTAAATTAGTGCAGCCAGGAGCAATTGTGTCTCATGTCAACAGAATTCTAAGTTATTTAAATGCCATATTCTCTAGGTCTATGAAGTGTTTGAAGATTACCTGTCTATCTGAAATATATCTATGTATACCTAGAAGACTTAACTAACATGGCTACAAATATGATTATCATAGATGACTAATTATTAATCTATTTTTTAATTATCCATTACAATTTTAAATGAGCTACATAAACATAATACCTCAAACAATATATATATATATATATATGTATATATACAGTATAACAAAATTAACTTCAAGTTTGTATCAATAAACTAAAATTTATACCGATGTAAAACATTTTAAACATAAACTAAAATCTATACCAATGTAAAACATTTTAAACAAGTTGTTCTTTAAAAGTAGGTTCATTAATCTACCCTTTTATCTTATCATCTCTATATCCTCCTATATATCTATATCATATCCCCCCCCCCTTTTTTTTAGAAAGAGATCACATTTATAATCAACCTGTTTTAAATAAAAATATTGGTTTTTCCCTGTCCCACACCAGAGGGCTCTTCTGATTTGGGACACAAGAATCTCTTAACCATTTTTTTTTAAAGCAATATGTCTGGGTTTAGAGGGGGAGTGAGCCAATTCCACCTCTAAAGCCAGCTTGGTATATTTGGGAATTTGGGCGTAGCATCTCTTACTACTTCCTGTTGGAGGGGGGTGCTGTATCTTATGGGGACGCAAAGAAAATTTTAGGCCTATGGGGTAGTCCGTGAGGCTGTATTGTGTGAACCAGTTGCCTTGAAACCGCTCTGGATGTTGGATCATCTGGGCCATGGTGTCATCAGAGACCTTTCAGGGGGTCTTGGCTGGTCAAACCTGATGTATCTTAATCTGGAACAAATCCACAGCCTCTGGCTTTCTGTGGAAACAAAAGCAGAACCTCTTTTCCAAAGCAACATATCCTTAAATCCAAATTTTGAAGTGAAGGTACCTTTAAAATATACATGTTGGCATAACTCAACAGCTTTTGTAATCAAATGTTTTTCTTTAGTTACGAATATCAAAGAGGACATAATCCAGATTCTCTGTGTGGTAGCCATCTTTACGTGGCTTATGTTTTATATTACCTCGAGCCTATTGCTTTAAACTGCACCATTCTAAGACTGAAACAGCGCTGTGGCTGCTGGCTCCACCCACTTCAGCTTCCCAACATGGCAGTGGTACGTTTTCTGCCAGCTTGAGGAGCCATCAATTCTCAGAAATTGTAGGTCTATGCTTTTTTCAAGTAGCGTGTAGCCCAGAAACCTTTTTTTTTTTTTTTTTTTTTTTTTTAATACTAGTAAAGAATAAATCTACCACACAGCGTAATGTGCCGCTGGCAGACACCTCATTCCCGCCATACTGCTGGTCAAATGCACACGCCAGGATCCCGCCAGTGTTCAAACCCGCGTTTTGCGGCGTCTAGCTGCCCGTTTGAGACAAGAAGCAGGAACCTGGTTTTGGCTCTGTTTAGAATTGGTTATTAAATATTCTCAGGTTTAAGGTGGAAACTCGAGCCGTTGGGCGCCATTTGTTGCTGGAGGGCTTCTCTCCAGGTTCCCCAAGCCCCGCAGTCCCACAATCCACATATAAAATAATCACTCAGACGCTTATATCACTTATAAACTGTATGGCCATGGCAGGCTTCTTGCTAACTGTTCTTTTATCTTAAATTAACCCATTTTTATAAATCTATACCTTGCCACGTGGCTGGTGGCTTACCAGCGTCTTCACATGCTGCTTGTCCTGGCGGTGGCTGCAGTCTCCCTCCTCAGCCTTCAGCTTCCCAGAATTCTCCTCTCTCCTTGTCCCACCTACTTCCTGCCTGGCAACCTATTTCTTGCCTGGTCACTGGCCATCAGTGTTTTATTTATATAGAATGATATCCACAGCAGTCCATAGTTGCAAGGAAGTCCTTAAATGTACTAACCCTGCTTTTTGGCTTCTGTGGTTCTGCTTCTGGCTAACTAAAGTGGGATAGCAGGATGGGGGTTTTGTGCATAAAAGACAAAGGGCTGTAAGGCTTGGGGCTGCAAGACTTGGGCCATTCACTGTGCTGCAGCTGGCCTGCAATAAAGCCTTCCTTGTCGGCGTTAAGAGTGTCTGTGTGGAAGTCTCTGGCAGTCTTACCTCATAAAAGTACATTTATCAAATTCAAAAATGCATATTAACATTTTATGAATACACCATCAGTGTTCCTTATGTTCATTGATATAGTGATGGGGGGGTCTTTTTCCTTCCCTCCAGAAAGGGACCGAAAATAGATACTGCCTCCAGTTGCCCTTGTTCTTCAGTCTTTTATGGTCTTTAGTATTGCTGGCTTTTATGGTGTTGATGTGTTTGAACAATAGTTCTCTGGTACATAGAATAATTACCTGCCCTACTGCCCACCCCCCATGCACACACGACTTCAACCATCAGTGTTCAACTCTGGAGAACACGAGACAGCAAACACATTACCTTTCCTTGGAGAGGAACATCACAAATGTGACGAAGTGAGGGATCTTCACGTAGGAAGGTTAACTGTCCGGGTTACTAGGGCAGACCAGACACAGTCCGTTTGCAGAGATCTCAAGAAGGGAGCAGGAGAGTCGGAGAAAGAGTGTGCAAGCACAGGAGCAGAGGACAGCTTCCTCAGCTCGCCAGTTCCTCAGCTGATCCTGTTTCCTCAGACTGGAAGCCTCTGAGTCCTCATCCAGAATGAATCTCAGCTGAACTGCTGCTAAAAGCCTAAAAGCTTAACAAGGCTCTAGTTCCTGGTTTTCACGCCTTATATACCTTTCTGCTTCCTGCCATCACTTCCTAGGATTAAAGGCATGTGTCAGCATGCATGGCTGTTTCCAGTGTGACTTTGAACTCACAGAGATCAGGATGGATCTCTGCCTCCAGAATGCTAGGATTAAAGGCATGTATGCCACCATTTTCTGGCCTCTATGTTTATCTAGTGGCTGTTCTGTTCTCTGACCCCAGATAAGTTTATTAGGGTGCACAATATACTGGGGGACACGGTATCACCATATTAACTGTCCTCATGATGGGGTAATTTTGACCATCCAGTCAAAGCCCTATTATAATTATGGGGTTTTCTTTTGGTTTTTCATTACACTTAATCAGTGAAACTCCCCATAGGCTTAGCGTCATCAGATGATCCTTGTCTGAGCCAGGCTTTACCGTGGTGCAAAGGACAATTATTCCGCTCCAACACTCCCTACTCACCTAGGTCCTAGGATCCATTTATAGCGAGGACCCTCCCACTTCTTCCATTAATTCACCTCTTATCCACTTTTACATCAGCTTACAATTTGTTATTGAATTATTTCTATGCCCAAACTGTTCCATATTTAGTAAGGATGCCCTCCACCCACCCCATCCCCCGGCTTGCATGTGTGTTCTTGTATGTAGTCCCATCAAAAATTTCCCCTAAATGTCTGGAATGTCAGCTTTCTATGTTTATCTCCCATGCTGCAGCTGTGGAGCCCGAATTTTCTTCAAGGAGATCTGAGGCCTTTTAATAGGAAATGGTGACGTGGACTACTATTATCTCTGCTTCTGATCATTTTCAGAGTGAAAATGCATATATGTGCATACATATAACACATATGTACACAAATGTGCATACACATGTACACAAGAACCAAACAATAAAATTAAACTCTGCATTAGAATTGATAAAGAGCCTTATAAGCAGATCAGGGAGAAGCAAGGTAACTGTAAAGAATACTTAGAGAAAGGATGGATAGGTTAATATTCTGTGAAGGGAAAAATACATGAACATATAGCAGAAAAAGGTAAATCCAAAATCCACATAATTATCCTTGAAGGAAAGTCAAAAAAGCCTTAACCAAAGATACCATGCTCACGGTGTCTGTTAGTTTCCCATTCCCGCTGTGCTCAGCCCTCACACCTGCAATGGCCTAAGCAGCACCAGCTGATTGTCTCAGGGTCCTGTCAGTCCTAAGTCTAATGCAGATCTCCCTAGAGTAAATCAAAGATTTACTTGGTGCCAGCAGGGATTCTATTCTGGAGACTCTGGGAGCAAATATGTTTCCTTGCCTTTCCCAGCTTTAAAAGGCCATCTATCTTCCTTGACTTATTACACCCTTTCTTCCTCATTTCCAAAGCCACCAAGGGCATGCTGAGCTTTTCTTATGCTATGGTTGTAAGGTCCTTCCCTCTTTTCCACATCCCAAGCCAGGGCATGTTCTCTGCCATTCGATTAGGTCCAGGAGATAAAGCAGGAAAACTCAGCCAAGACCTTAGTCATATCTGCAAAGTCCCTTCCTGCACTGAAAAGGGCAGATTTACATGCTCCAAGGATTCAGGTGTGGGTGCCTTTGTGAGGCCACTAATTCTTCCCACCAAGAAGCTCAAGACCAAACCAAACTCTAACTTTCAAAGACTATTTGAGTTAGAGATGAAGTTAGTAGGGATCAGAACATCAAGACGTGTATTTTGACGGAACTTCTTAGTTTTAAATGGAACACAAAAATAATCAGTAACTCCTAAGATGGTGTTCTTGGTGCCCAAACTATCCCACACACCAGTGTGCACAGCCACGACCGTTCTATCACCTCACATACCCTGATCATCCTCCAGGCAGAGGTTGCTCTTCCCCTCCCCCACTCACCTCTTGTCTCTCTGTCCACAGTATCCTTTCTTTTCTCTTCCACTTCCCAGTCCTTGTCTTTGGGGCTCCCCTAACACAGATATCTTGTAACTGTGAGAGTCAAGGGGTAGCTGGAAGATTACTACTCAGCCTTGCCATTCCAGAAATACAGCAGTCTTCTGCCTCAAATAGGACTAAACATTAGGATAGTTGCTATTTAGGTGGTGACAATCTGGCTGCAAGTATGAGAGAATCAAGGAGAGAGAGAGAGGTCGCTGTTTTATCATGTGTTGTTGTCATAGAAAGCAGTGGTCCCCAAGCCATCAGGCAGTAAGGCCCTATTTCATCAAGAGTAAAAGCCTAAGACTTTACAGTGAGTACCACATCATCCAGCCCCTGCTCCACACCCACGCTTAAGTCTCGCCGAGTCTTTATGCTCCAGTGGTCGCTGCTGGCCATAGAGCCTCCTTGCTGCCTCATGGATGTGTAAACCTCAGAGCTTTTTCTGGGTCCTTCTCTCAGGGTATATATCCCCACCCCAGATATCTGATTTTTTTCTTTGTTCCCTTTCAGGTCCCTCTCAAGGAAGTCTTTCTCATTGTGGTCTATCCATTTCTGGTCACCTTATTTAATGATGCTCTGTCCTGACAAACCCAGTATTTCATACCTACCTCTATTCCACTATTAAGACTTTCTAACATACTAATACAATGTATTTAAATGTTTTGTATATTATCTGCCCATTTTCTTTCCATATGAGAGTAGGAGGATTTATAAATGTTCTAAAGTCAGTATTTGGAAAAAGTACCCACTAAGTGTGGGATTTGTGGAATTAATGAATGCCTGAATAGCAACTATCCTAATGTTTAGTCCTATTTGAGGCAGAAGACTGCTGTATTTCTGGAATGGCAAGGCTGAGTAGTAATTTTCCAGCTACCCTTGACTCTCACAGTTACAAGACACCTGTGTTAGGGGAGCCCCAAAGGGAAGGACTGGGAAGGGGAAGAGAAAGGGATACTGTGGACAGAGGGGCAAGAGGAGAGTGGGGGAGGGGAAGGACGGAGGAAAGCATTGAGCTGATGCTGCGACCGAAAGCAACCTGAAGTGCCCTGCCAGCCTGCTTCCCAGCCTTCTGGACGCCCGTTGTGGTGGTGTGAAAGAAAATGCCCCCCAAGGGAGTGGCACTATTAGGAGGTGTGACCTTGTGGAGGAAGTGTGTCACTGTGGGGGCGGGCTTTGAGGCCTCATATATGCTCAAGTCACGCCTAGTGAGACAGACCACTTCCTGTTGTCAACCTGTAAAATGTAGGACTCTCAGCTCCAGCACCACGTCTGCCTGCAGGTCACCATGTCCCTCCATGATGAGAATGGACTAACCCTCTAAACATGTAAGCCACCCCAATTAAATGTTTTTCCTCTATAAGAGTTGCTGTGGTCATGGCGTCTCTTCACGGCAACAGAAACCCTAATGAAGGCAACAATAGATCCTCACGTCACGTTGACTTGGTACTCTCCTACTCAGATGCAAGAGAAAACACATGCCTTCCAAAGGATCAGTTCTTTCCCCTTTCCTGCTTCCCAGGGAGGTTAAGGGAAACAAAAATAAGGACAATTTCCGTTCTTGGTAAAGCATAAATGATGAGATTCTCTCGTTTCTACATCCAAGCTGGAAAAATCAAGTCTAAGAATTTTTCTCCAACTTAAATGTTTATATTAGTAGGGTTTTGAAATCATGTGCGTACATGAGGTTTTAAATCATGTGTGTCTATAGGTGTGTGTGCACATACTCAAAACTCACACATTTGTGTCTATCACCCAGGCCTCCAGATTCCTACATCCAGCATCCTCCTTTGTGTCTCCCCTTGGAAGAGTAGGTGATATTTCAGACTCCACAGGTGTGCCACCACACTGATCTGTTTGCATTCTTCTACATGTTGACATCCAGTTAAACCATCACCATTTGTTGAAGATGCTTTCTTTTTCCATTGTATAGTTTTGGCTTCTTTGTCAAAAATCAGGTGTCTATAGGTGTGTGGATTTACATTTGGGCCTTCAGTTTGATTCCATTGATCTACTTTTCTGTTTTTATGCTAATACCATGATGTTTTTATTGCTATAGCTCTGTATTACACTTGAAATCAGGGATGATGAAGTTCTTTATTGTTTTTGTTTTTGTTTTTCATTTGAAGATGAGTATTGTTCTTTCAAGGTCTATAAAGAATTTTCTTAGAATTTTGATGGAGAATGCATTGAATTTATAGATTGCTCTTGGTAAGAGCCTTCATCCAATAACTGGTGAAAACAGTTGCGGAGACCCATAGCTGAGTATTGGGCCAAGCTTGGAGAATCCTGTTGAGGAGAGTGAGGAAGAACTGTATGAGCCAGGGGGCTCAAGGACATCACAAAAGAACTCATAGATACAGCTAACCTGGGCTCATAGGAGCTCACAGAGTTGCCTACATGGGACCAATCTAGGCCCTCTACATATGTATGATGGTTGTGTAGCTTGGTCTGCATTTGGGACTCCTAGCAGTGGAAACAGGGGCTGTCCTTAATACTTTGGCTTTCTTTGGGGAAACTATTCCACATATTGGGTTGCCTTGCTCAGCCTTAAAACAAGGGGAGGAGCTTAGTCCTACAAAAACTTGATATGCCATGCTTTGTTGATGCCCATGGGAGGCCTGCCCCTGTCTGAACATAAACAGAGGAGGAGTGGATTGGGGGACAGAGGGGAGGTGGGAGGAGGAAATGGGAGGAGGAGATGGAAACTACAGTTGGGATGTAAAATAAATGAATAAATTTAATTAATAAAAAGCAAAAATAAAAGCAAACAAACTTTTGAAAGAGAAAACAACAAGCAAGAAACCAAAAAACAAAACAAAACAATTGAATATTGAAAATATTTAATTAAAAATAATTAAAAATTGGGGTTGGGGATTTAGCTCAGTGGAAGAGTGCTTGCTTAGCAAGTGCAAGGCCCTGGGTTCGGTCCTCAGCTCCAAAAAAATAAAAATAAAAATAATTAAAAATTGAGCTTTATTTTTTCAAGATGGGTATCCAAGGATTATTTTGGTCTGCTACAGAGCTTGGGCTAAGACTGGGGGGACTGGATTTGGAGGAGAGAAGAGAGATGTGAAGATCTTCAGTTAGGCCAGCTGCTTCCCTACCCAGGATAGCCTTGGGCTCCTGGGGAATGCCTGCTGGTGTTGGGGGCTCAGATAAAGTGGTGAGTGGGTAGAAAGAGGGTGGGGGGGTAATATCTGAGTTATCTGCTGGAGATGGGGGCAGGTAGTGAGGTGTGGCTGCAGCAGGTGGTCTGCTACAGAGCTGAGAGTGAGACTAAGGGGCTGGGTTTGGAGGAGGGGGACAGATGAGGATCTACATTAGCCTGTCTGCTTCCCTCACGCCAGTCTAGGATAAAGCCAGGATAAAGCCACCTCTACTACTATTTTCTCTGAGATTTGTGGAATTTGTATTAGGATAATTGGTTTTCTTATCCAAGTTTTAAAACACATTTATTGTGGTTTCTATTGGAACGTTTATTATTTAAATAGAAACTTCTCATTGTTCTTTGATCTCCTTAAGGAAACTGAGTATCTAACTTGTAACTGATAGTTGACTAGGACATTGCCCTACTTCTTTCTCTTCAGTCAACTACCAAGCTAACCCTGGGAGTTCCCTAAGGCAAGTCCTTCATTTCAAGTCTGTAGCTTGTGCTTGAGAGCTTTGTTGTTCCAGCAGAACAGAGACAGGCACTTTAATTAATTACCTTGCCAGCAGCCCCAGGGACTGTCCTGGCTCCCAAGCCAGAAAGTCTCTGATGCTGGGAGACCTTTGGAGCTCCATGTGCAAAGCGTTCTTTTTCCTGGAGCTCCCCCTGAGTTGTCGGTTGCTCATCTCTACAGGGTTGCTTTTCCAATTAAACCCCGTCTGTTTTTTACACTTAAAAATTCTTCAATTATCCTTGCCCTCTAAAGGCATGTTTCCTATTTTCCTAGGATTGATTCTTCCATAATTTCAAAGAGTTTTAGGAAGGAAAACAAATTAAACCTTACGTAGTCAGCTTGACCTAAAATTTGAAAGACAGATTTTGAAAAATAATATTGCATTCTGAAGATTAAAATGAAGGATTTATTTCTAACTAGAATAGCACTTAAAGGGACATTAATTTAATACCTGAAATCTAGATCAGATAAGAAAAAGTAATTTTTTTGTCATGTATTCCAAATTTCTATTAATGGTTTCAAATATGCAATGACTCGAGTCAAAATATTCAGTTACGGTTAGTTTGAAGAAAGTGGTTCAATCCTTAACACGATCACATGACTTGAAGTAAACACAGTTTAGATTAATCCTTAAAGAAGATTCCTGTTAGGGGCACTATTAAATACATTTATTATAAAAATGCCATGTACTAGCCGGGCGGTGGTAGCGCACGCCTTTAATCCCAGCACTCAGGAGGCAGATTCAGGCAGATCTCTGTGAGTTTGAGGCCAGCCTGGGCTACAGAGTGAGTTCCAGGAAAGGCAGAAAGCTACTCAGAGAAACTCTGTCTAGAAAAACCAAAAAAAAAAAAAAAGAGAGAGAGAGAGAGAGAGAGAGAGAGAGAGAGAGAGAGAGAAAAGAAAGAAAATACATTGTATAATGAGTGAACACATCATTTAATGAGGCATGAAATATTTTTATACTTATCGTGAAGTAAAGCTCAATTTTAAACCATTAATTTCTGTATTGTGAACACAGTGACACAGACTTTGTCATACTGGCAGCAACAGTGTGGAATGGCCAATGGCATTACACTTAACAGAAGGCACAAGAGAAACACAGTAGGGCCAATGGCATCACACTTAACAGATAGCACAAGGGAACCACAGCACCTAAGTAACTTTATTGAGAACCAATAACCCAGTGGCCATAAAATGTTTGCAAGTTATTTAGATAGCAGTGGGAGACATTTTCATTTGCACAGTAGCAGCAAACACATCAACAATAACAGTCGAGTCTGGGCCAGAAACCATACCAACAGCCTTTCAGTTCAGAAGACAGCTCTATTACTGTGAGCTACCTTAAAACTCCTATAAAAATACTTAGTTAGGTAGTATATTTTACCTAAATTTAGGTAGGTCCTAAATTTTAAATCCATGTTTGAAAACAATATAAAATGCTCATCTTCCTTCCTTACTTGTGACTGTGTCACTAAGTATATGCATCTGCGATATAATCCTATGAAAGCTAGTAATATCCCTAGGCATGGGTAATATTTGCCTGTGGGATTGAAATGTAAGAATAAAAATAGAAAAGACCCAGCAATTTGGATGTGCTCTAAAACACTACAGTTCGAGCAATGCTTTAAATATAAAATGAAATTATAGATCCACACAAATTTACAAGTGGTAGAAGTGTTAATAATACATTAATACAGAATATAGTATTGGCTTTCAGCCCATGGCAGGTCAATTAATATTTGGGAGCCAGAGAAAATTATATGAAGATCAGTATTCCTGTTTCAGGCACTACACATTTGCAGGACCATGGAAGAGATCATTGGAGAGACCTCTGTCAACACCAATTGAATTAACTTAATCTAATAAATATGTAGTGTGATCCCCAGAGGAATGGGCTGTTGTGCTTGATTTTTCTCTCAGGGAAACCCAGCCTTCATAGCACAAACCCTGTGTTAAAAGATTTATAGACTAAATAGAGAGGAAAAATATGCACAGGACAAGCCATATAATAGAGGTAATGTGAGTGAGTACACGGGAAAAATAAGGGAAAGTGAGCCTAAACTTTCCTGTCAGATTTTAAAGAACCAAATTGGTGAAGTGGAATTCTCTTCATTTCCCTAAGAAGAGCATGGAGGAAGCAAGTGAATACAGAGTATTCGTAAAGGAAGTTGGAGGAAGCCCTTTGCAGAAGGACATGCCCACTTGAAGGAGAAGGACCAGCTGGCTGTACTTGGAAGAGGTTGAGGGTAGAGCTTAGTCTATGGCAATGACACTGAGCAGCCTGTGTTTCAACTTGGTTTTGACTGCACCTTGATGATTTAAATCCAAAGTTCTCAAGAAAAGGAAAGGCATGGAACACGGCTTGTTATAACAGGTGCCTAGTTGTCAATAGGGCTAAAGTGGGATATTTAAATCTCCAAATGATAAGCAATGTTATTCTTTCTAATTGTTCCACATCTAACCTAAATTAACATGTAAATGTGCTTCTGGAGTCTTACTCAGAATAACTTTGTTTTTGTTTTTTTCTATTTTAACTGTCTTACATTTTTCTTTAATACATCTAAATTGTATTATAAGAATATTGCCTCATTATGGAACACAATAAATACCTTCATACACTCATTTTTTGTTGCTTAAATTATTGTGTATGACATTTCTTTGTAGTTAGCGAAATGACTCAAAAATATAAATATCTTATGAAGCTTCAAATATATTCTCATATTTTAAAACAAAGTACTGATTTCATTTAATGTTTCATCATTTTCTTTTCAACATTTTCCATGTTAAGAGATTGTATGTGTGCTTGTTGCTTGTATATCAAATGCTTGCTCAGAGCCAGATTTGCAATAATGCCTGACAATTTCACCCTTTTAAGGATGAACTCAAGAATGTAATTTGTTGAGTTAAGCCAAGAAGTTCAAGGCCATAGTTTAGTTGACTATAGCTACAGCTGTTTGATAAATATTAGATGATGAGTAATTAAATATAGTAATAATGACATTACAAAACATATAACATATACCTTTATAAAAACTACAATCATTTGTAATCTTGCTGTGTGCAGAAGAACACTATTAATACCTGGTTGAGTAGCTTTTGCCATATTTCCAGGTGAACTTCTCCAGGATTATGGATAGCTTGTTTTAAGGCAAGGAGTCTGATAAGATAAATGCTCTTACTTGACATCATTTCCTTATGGCTTAATAAATATTTTAACAGAAGCAAGCTTCAAATTCATTCATTTTATTGTACAAAATGTCATTTTTATTTTTTAAAAATTATTTAGTTAAATGGAAACATGGTTTAAGAAATTTAGATCCTGATTGTTTATTCTCTATGGAGGAATTTCATCTGAAAACATGCAAGTAAGCATGTTTCCACTAATGCTTTTGTTTACCCATGCATTCCTTAATATATTTTATTGAGACATTGTGTTCTGTGTCGAGGACTCTATGAGGAACATTTTGGTAGTGGCGAGATTCAAAGGCTACACTGATAGGTCTCCACTGTAATTCAGGTCTCACCTGTCTGTTCTTTCTTTTCTTCCCACCAGGCAGGAACCACAGCCTAGGCACAGAGGGCAAATAAACGTCAAATGTTTGTCTTGGAGCTTGTTATTTACAGAGGAGACCACTTGTACTCACTGAGGGACTCCTTGTGGAGTAGTTCCTTCTTCTTTTGTACATTTTCATCAGGCAACAAGTTGTAAGAGAAAAACCCAGAGAATATGTTCAAGAGACATTAATTATAGTTTGAGATTTAGTATATTCTTATTTACTCTATGTTAGGAAAAGAAAGCTTAAACATTTTTTTTTCCATCACAGGCAATTTATTTTGTTCTATTCATTCACAGTTAATACAGAAAATACTTGGAAACATTTCCATATAATGTTTGACACAGAAATCATCAAATAGAAGTATACAATGTTGACAGGAGGCAGTACATTTATAATTTATAACCCCAAATGTATTTATATACTAGAAATGGAAAGATCTACAAATGAAATTATGAAGGTTCACCAAAGTCATTTAATCTGTCAGTTTCTCATTCATTTTGATGTCTTAGTAATATTCTATTGTATGAATAAGCCACATTTTATTTCTCTCCAGTATTTGATAGCTATTTGAGTTGTTTTAACTTTTTTACTATTAGCAACACACTGCTGTAAACCTTCATGTACATGTTTCATAGGTGCACATTTTCAGTAGTTTGAGGATATATTCCTAAGGGTAGAATTGTTGAGTAACAGAGTAACAATGTTTTGCATTTTGACCAACCACAAAACTGTTTTGCCAAAGTGGCACACCATTTTACAATCTCACCAAATCCTTGTTTTTAAGGCTCTGATTTTTGTACAAAAGCATTCAATCATTCTGTCAGACCAAACCAGGAAAAGTAAGCTATAGTTCAGAGCTGTTCTATTCCATTTACTATGCAAAGCCATTCTTGGTGTTTGAAACTCTCAGCCCTTTTGAGTATTCTTGCAGTGTTCACCTTTTCCTCCACCACTTTTTTTTTCTTCTTTCTTTCTGGTTTATTTCTATCTATTACAAATGTTTAAAAAATCCTCCATCAACGCTGCTGTTAGCAGCAGAACCTTGAGAAATATACCTTTGGTTTGCCTCAGAAAAGGAACACATATTGCACTGTAAAGTTTATAAAATTGGCGCAAAACATTGTGATAATGTTACAATACCAGTTTTAAGAGTTCAGTGACTAATGGGGAGCCGATGGGATACATGCAGAACTGTGAAAGCGATCTCACTTAGCCAGCTGTACACGTAGACTGTAAATCTACATTCAGATCATTTCTGAACTAAAACTATCAGCTCAGTTTATCTTTTGAGGTCAACCAGGAAACCCAAGAATATACCTTGATTTTTGCAAAAAACAAAATAGGGGGAGGGGTTTCTTCAGCATTTCAGTCCACGAGTAACAGTATCCTAACAGGCAAAGTGTTCTCTCGCTGTCAACATAGAATGAACTGCTGCTGGAGGTCAACTTGGGCTTTAATTTGCATTAGCACTTACATGCATAGTAGTCCAAGTTGTTGACCTCATGACTTTTAAAAGTAACTCTAAAAAAGTAAAATGGCCCTTCTTGGAAGACTAAAGAAAGACATCCAGCCACAGTTGTAACAAGTCTCATCAAAACAATATACCCTTTTATGAATTACGCCTCAATTAAAAAAAAAAAAAAGTAGCCCCAAATAAGAAGCAGCTCTGAAAAAGAAAATATAACTTAAGATATTTGAAAAAAACAAGGTGAATACAGGTTCAAAAATAATTAAGATACATTTTCTTAAGGCTACCTAGAATTAGGCTTTAAAGAATTCTACCATTTCAAGTTTACCACTAGTTACTAGATACCTATTTACAAACAAGATGTTCACTTTTATTGTTCCTTTATCAAGAGAAAAATCTACCTTCAGTCTATGAGGGTGGTGATGGGTAGGGACTAGAAAACAAGATTCAAAAAATCCCATGCAAATATCACATTTTTCAAATGGAAGAACTCCAAACTGCACTAGAAGTTCCAATCACTAAGACACTTTCCATTGAAATGATTTAAGTACAACTACATGGCACCAAGGTTTAGGCCTAATATAGGCCTGACAACCAAGTCCTTGTTTTCTGTAAAAAAGGCCTCAAAAGTCCCACTCAATTCCACATAACAATACTTCAAAGATCAATTAAGTTTTCCTTTCCTTAATATTTTTGTTTTTGACTTCTAATCTTAAAGACTAGATTCAAACTTAGCTCATTTCCCAGAAGGCATTGCTTCCCTTTGATCTATGAAAGAGTCCACCAAGACCTCTTCCTCAAAACCATCTAGCCCCCAGCCTCCAGTCTGTGCTTGTGATGCATCTTTCTCAACATCTGGAAGAAAGATGCAGCTGTTTGCCAGAACTCAGCACTCCACTCTAGATCTCTGCTGCCTTAGTCTCCGTCTCGGATTTACGAGTCCTGGTAGTTACCTGGACCACTGAGGCATTGCCACGAGACTTCTTCTCTTTTGAAACATCCTTTTTCTCTAGATATTAGGATAGCTACACCAGCTTGTTTCTTAGGTCCATTTGCTTGGAAAGCCTTTTCCCAGCCCTTTACTCGGAGGTAGTGTCTATCTTTGAAGTTAAGGTGTGTTTCTTGTATGCAGCAGATGGATGGGTTCTGTTTTCTTATCCATTCTGTTAGCCTATGTCTTTTTATAGGTGAGTTGAGACTATTGATATTGATGGATATTAATGACCAGTGATTGTTAATTCCTGTTATTTTTTGTGGTTGTGTTGTGTTGTCCTTCTGTGGTGTATGTTGGTGTGGGATTATCTATTGCTTGATTTTTCATGGATGTGTTTAGCTTCTTTGCGTTGAATTTTCCCTTCTAGTGCTTTCTGTAGGGCTGGGTTTGTAGACAGGTATTGATTAAATCTGGTTTTATCCTGGAATATTTTGTTTACTCCGTCTATGGTGATTAAGAGTTTTGCTGGGTATAATAGTCTGGGTTGGCATCCGTGGTCTCTTAGTGTCTGCATGAGATTTGTCCATGATCTTCTAGCTTTCATAGTCTCTATTGAGTAGTCTGGTGTTATTCTGATGGATTTACCTTTATATGTTACTTGGTCTTTTTCCTTTGCGGCTCTTAATATTTTTTCTTTGTTCTGTGTATTTAGTGTTTTGATTATTATGTGGCGAGGGGACTTCTTTTTTGGATCCAGCCTATTCGGTGTTCTGTAAGCTTCTTGTATCTTCATAGGTATTTCTTTCTTTAGGTTAGGAAAGTTTTCTTCTATGATTTTGTTGAATATATTTTCTGTGCCTTTGAGTTGGTATTCTTCTCCTTCTTCTATCCCTATTATTCTTAGGTTTGGTCTTTTCATGGTATCCCAAATTTCCTGGACATTTTGTGTTATGACTTTTTTGTCTTTAGTGTTTTCTTTGACTGACAAATCTATTTTCTCTATCGTGTCTTCAGTGTCAGAGATTCTCTGTTCCATCTCTTGCAATCGGTTGGTTATGCTTGTTTCTGTAGTTCCTGTTCGTTTAGTCAGGATTTCTATTTCCAGCATTCCCTCAGCATGTGTTTTCTTTATTGTCTCAAATTCATATTTCAGATCTTGGAATGTTTCTTTCATCTGTTTAATTGCTTTTTCTTGGCTTGATTTGATTTCTTCCCATTTTTTGTTCGTTTTTTCTTCCATTTCTTTAAGGGAGTTTTTAATTTCCTCTCTAATGGAGTTTTTCATTTCCTCTTTAAGGGAAGTTTTTATTTCCTCTTTAAGAGAGTTTTTCATTTCCTCTTTAAGGAAAGTTTTTATTTCCTCTTTAAGGTAGTTTTTCATTTCCTCTTTAAGGAAAGTTTTTATTTCCTCATTGAGGGAATGTTTTATTTCTTCTTTAAGGGCCTCTATCATCTTCTTAAAGTCATTTTTAGGGTTGATTTCTTCTGTTTCTTCTGTCATGGTATGTTTAGGTCTTGCAGGTGTAGAATCACTAGGTTCTGATGTTGCCATATAGGTCTTTATGTTATTGCCTGTATTTTTGCGCTGGCGTCTACTCATCTTTTCCTCTGTGTGGTGCAGGTGGTGTCTGTGTCTGAGAGTGCCTCTCTTGTTCTAATTTTTAGTCTTGGTTTAGTAGGGGTTCTTGGTTAAATTGGTGCTATTGGGCTGTTTCTTCAGGGACAGCTGATTTCAGTTGGTGAATTATATACTTATGATTCTGGTGATCTGGTTTAGTGGCTGGGTGGCGCCTTCTTCTGTGTTCCCAGGTCACGTTTTGTTCATTTGTCAACTCCTCAGCTGATCTTGTTTCTTCAGACTTCAAACTGTAGGCATCTGAATCCTCTCCCAGATGGGTTTCAGCTGAGCAGGGTAGTCTTACCAACACCTCCAAGTTGTTGGGTTTCACAGGATTAGCAGTTGGGCCCTGGGTTGTCCCCAGACAGAGTGCCCAGACTCGCCCTGGTTCCGTCCCACGGAGATAGCCTCTTCCCCAGGTGTTGGGGCTAGGGGTATCCCCGTTCCAAGCTGCGTCTGCCCCTCTCCGTCCCCGGGCCTGTCCACCCCTGTGGCCCGCCGCCACAGGCCCACCTGCATCCACTTATCTCCGCCACCGGGCCTGTATGTCCCTGTCAGCTGCCGCTGGGTCTGTCTACCTCTGAGGGCCACCAACAGGCCTGTATGTCTCTGCCGGCTGCCACCGTGGGCCTACCTACCTCTGCTTGTCACTGCTGCCGGGCCCATTCACCTCTGCGGGCTGCCACCAGGCCTGTATGTCTCTGCTGGTTGCCGCTGGGCCTGTATGTCCCTGTCGGCTGCTGCCACTGGGCCTGTTCACCTCCGCAGGTCGCCAACCTGCGTCTGCTTGTCTCTGCCGCGTGGCCTGTCCACTTCTGTGGGCTGCCGCCGGGCCTGAATGTCTCTGTCGGTCACCACCGCCGGGCCCGTCCACCTCTGTCTGCTTATCTCTGCTGCAGGGCCTGTCCACCTCTGTGGGCTGCCGCTGGGCCTGAATGTCTCCGCCAGCTGCTGCCGGGCCTGAACGTCCCTGTCGGCTGCCTCTGGGCCCGTCTACCTCCGCGGGCCGCTGCCACAGGCCTACCTGCGTCTGCTTGTCTCCGCCATCTTGAATCGTCTCCCCAAGCTTAAACATTTTTGTAAGATAGTTTTGAAATGAGTTGAGTCGTTTGACTTAAATTAAGTCATCATGAAAGATTAACAGTGCCATTTGCAGTTTAAGAACCTCATAGATATGGGTCTAACCTGGGCCCTCTGAGAAAATGCTACAGTGGGATAGCTTGGTATTTTTGTGGGACTCCTAACAGAGAAAGCAGGCCCTGTTTCTAATGCTTTTGTTTGCTCTTGGGACTGGTTTTTCTCCTACTGGGTTGCCTCATCCAGCCTTAATAGGAGGGACTACTCTTACTGCAACTGGATATATCACGTTTGATTGATATCCCTGGGAGGCCTGCCATTTTCTAAAGGGAAATGGAGGATGAGTGGACAGGGATGGGGGAGAGGGAAGGGACTAGAAGAAGAGGGAGAGAAAACTGCTGTCTGGATGTAATATATAAGAGAATAAATTAATGAAAAAAGAGCAACTTCATATAATAAAAATAATCGTGCTTCTCTGTTGGGTTCAGTATTTAAAACTTGGTTCCAAGATTCCCAATGAAGTCACCATTTACATAGCAAAATTTTTTTTCTGCTTCTTATGAACAGAAACTAAAAGTACTAGTCTTTGATCTGAAGCTAGCTTCCATGTATTAACTGAATCTATTTCATGGGAGTGTGTCCTGGCTGGTTTTGTGTGTCAGTTTGATACAAGCTAGAGTCATCAGAGAGGAAGGAGCCTCAGTTGAGTAAATATCTCCTTGAGATCCAGCTATAAGGCATTTTCTCATTTAGTGATCAACGAGGAAGGGTCCAGTCCATGATGGGTGATGCCATCCCTGGGTAGGTGGTCCTGGGTGTTGCTGTCTATTCAGTGTGGCCCTTATGCCCTGGGGGCAGTGGGTGAGGAGACTCTGTGGCAATGACAGTTTCTGGGAGAATGCAAGCAAGCTCATTTATTCAATAAATTGGTGGGGAGCTTTATAGGGCAGGGGCAGCTTCCTCAAAAATGCTGGGTGACCCTCCTGCACCTGTTTGCTGAGTTGGTGCTTTCTGATAGGCTCTGGGGTCTCTTCAGTCAATGTTGGCCACAAAGCAATTTTTAGGTTTCCTCAGTGGAAATGCATTGTTGTCACAGGGGTACACACAGTGCATGCTCCAGCTTATCTGCAACATGCCGCAGTTTTGCCTGCCTTATTTTACCCTTTTATTTTATATTATTGGTATTTTATATATTGGTAGCTATTGGAG
This sequence comes from Peromyscus maniculatus bairdii, assembly GCF_049852395.1. Classification (NCBI taxonomy): domain Eukaryota; kingdom Metazoa; phylum Chordata; class Mammalia; order Rodentia; family Cricetidae; genus Peromyscus; species Peromyscus maniculatus. Next base: position 30,965,700 of record NC_134865.1, read on the forward strand.
AAATTATTTTGGCCACTCCACGTAGTTAAAAGGATATTTATTTAATGGCGTAACTCACAAATTAAGTAATGGGTAGGTCGCAGGGTCTGGGGAAGGTGTAATGCAGTCCAGCGGTGTTCTCCGGAGCTCTGCACAGTCAATCTGCACCGGTCAGCGTTCCGGCACCGAGAGAGCGCCCAGAGCGAGCACTGGCCCATCCAGCTCTCGGGTCCCCAGGCGCCTCCCCTCGCCCCGCCTCGTAGGCGTGACAGTTGCCAGAGTCTCAATGGGGGTTGGAACTTCCAGAACCAAGCTGGAATGGCTACCCACTACAGGTAGCTCAGTGGGAATTAGAGTTCGATGTTCTAATCTTGTTGGCCCCACCTCAGCAACAACTCCCCCCTCCTCAGCATTTGGACTGTGTCTGTCTTAGGTTGGCCTGCCTGACAGGCTCTTACCTGTACTGACTACCAGCCCTGGAAAGGTGACGTCCCTGGAGAGTGCCTAGGGTGTAAGGATGCTACACACAGATTTTTGTGAGCCAGTGTGTTATTACTTCTTTAGGTGGGTCAGGACTAGGACGTTCCAGAGCCATTAGAACTTGCAAGGTCACTTTATTAATGTGGAATTGCTGGTTAGCATGCAGTAGAAAACAAATAACAGAATTATCAAAAGAACCATCTCTCCTATCAAACCCCATGCTATAACTTTGGAGGGTTCAAAAACTGATTTTTATGTAATTCCCAAACTTGAGCAAAGAATGTTGTAGACACCTCCACTGGTTTCACACATGTGGAGTTCAGCCTTAAGATTTCATTAGAGAGTTGTACTGTAAGGTTTAAGAACTTTTTGCTTCATGGTTCCAACATGAGCTCCCTTTACTGACTCCTAGCTTATGATATATTCAAGACTGGGTAGGAGGTTAAACCCACTAGGAGGAGAATTGGGGATCACAATTTCCTCTTACCAGACATCTTAGTGTTTGGATTTCTTCATCCAATAAATCTAGTTGTTGTAAATTGAGTATAGCTGAATGGAAATAGGAATTAATTTCCTGTTGAGTGTTTAATGCTCAGGCCGATTCTTTTATGGCCATATTAAGTGTAGAGGTGGTGGCCCCCATTTGAACCAGGGGGGCTGTGGCTGCCGCTCCACTTGCCACAGCAAGCAGAATAGTGGCCTGTAGTGGGTAGCCATTCCAGTTTGGATCTGGAAGTTCCAACCCCCATTGAGACTCTGGCAACTGTCATGCCTATGAGGCGGGGCCAGGGGAGGTGCCTGGAGACCCGAGAGCTGGATGGGCAGGCGCTCTCTCGGTGTGCTCTCTCTGTGCCGGGTCGCTGAACGGTGGAGGTGGACTGAGCAGAGAGAGCACACCGAGAGAGCACCCGCCCATCCAGCTCTCGGGTCTCCAGGCACCTCCCCTGGCCCCGCCTCATAGGCATGACAGTTGCCAGAGTCTCAATGGGGGTTGGAACTTCAAGATCCAAGCTGGCATGGCTAAGCACTACAGTGGCCACTATGGCTGGCATTATTCCAAAGTCTCTTTTTATTCTGATTTGTTCCATCAATTCTACCCTATGGAAATGTGTTACATTGGTCAAAGGTACCCAAAGGAAAGCAGGGAAGTGCACCACCATTGCTCATGAGGCCTGCTCAGGATTCCAGGTGGGTTCCAGCTTTCAAAGGTCTTGAGCACAATTCAGCATTGGCATGGAGGAATTTGTTAAGATAAAGAAAAAGGGAGTCTTTGTGCATACAGGGGTGGCAGAAAGGGCAAAATGGTTTCACTTGATAACATTGAGGTCATTTGTAACTCTGTCAGGAGCAGAGATGGTATCATAATATAAAAGAATATAATTTTCATTGAAATAAGTGCCTCCTCTTATAAATAGAAAGGGCCTTAAATCCATTCAGTAATTGGGGCCACATAGAGGCCAGGCCACAAAACCAGTTATGGCCCTTTTACTCATCTAATGAGGTAACCCTCAGTAGTTTTTGGTGTACTACAGTTCATAGATAATGAAGCATCGCCATCCTCTGGTGTCTGGATCCAAAGCCCCATGTTAGCCTTTTCATAAAGGGGGCAAAATACAAAATCAAGAAGGCAATGATCCCAGTTAATAGGTATTTCCATCTTGGTGGCATATTCCTCTGAATTTAAACAAAAGGAATCAAATGGTTGCTGAATGCCTTCAGTGATTTTTCCTGTTTTCTCAATAGTGGGGCCCATTATTTTGATACCCCACATAAATCCAGTCTGGTTTCCAATTACCCCTTGTTGTCTTTTAAAATCTCCTGTAAAGTAAGAGGCAAAAGGGATCCACCCAGAAGCATTCACCCTATGGTATGCATCAAAACAAAGAATATCTACTAAATTAAAGAATCCAAATGAATAATTAAGAGAACCTTGAAACAGGGCATAAGGAAGGCCCAAGATTTTGTTAGTTGTATAAATTTCTGGTAAAGAAGGGGCAGTTACTTCAACAGGCATTGGGATAGGTGGGGCGGGGACAAGCGCCCAAAGATCTTTGGCTTGAACAATCATTGGCAGAATCAGTAGCAGGACTCTTAGCAAAGGGAGAGGTCCTCCTTGAGATTTTCTTGATCTGTAGCATGCCGTGTGTCTCTAATTGGCACCTATATTGGCTTAGCTTGACCCTGTGGAAACATACAAGCATATCCTCACTCATGTGTTAATAAGGGTGCAGGAGATTGCCAGAGATTAGATATAGGGTCTCCCCATCTGACTAGAGGGAGTGGTGTTTTCTCTGGGGAGAGAGGCCCAATGCTTATAGGCTGGACTCAGGCCTTTGTCATAAACCATCAAGAAATTCCTCTTAAACAGAGCTTCCACCAGGGCCAAGTGTGGATCCCTCTTCACTTCCTTGGGTATTTTTTGTAAATCATCCTTTAGCGAGTGGTTTGTTCTTTCTACAATTGCTTGTCCTTGGGGGTTATATGGAATACCTGTGGTGTGCTCTTTCTTCCATTCCCTAAGGAAATCCTTAAACTACTGAGAGGTGTATGCTGGGCCATTATCTGTTTTTATGCTCCAAGGCATTTCCATGACCATGATAATGGTTTTTAATGCCTTGATTGCCTGGGAGGCTTTTTCCCCAGTCTGTGCTAGGGCAAAGGTAAATGAGGAGTATGTATCCATTATTATGTGTATACATTTTAAGTTGCTGAATGGGGGATGAGGGATAATATTGATTGTCAGAGTGCATTAGGCATTGGACCCCCGGGGTTAACTCCCCCTCTATTTAGTGGTCCCAGGGGTGCTAGGGGGCACAAGTTGTGCAAGTCTGGGCAAGATGTTTGCATTGTGCTACAGGCACACCAGGCAACAGCTTATGCAGGTTATAAGGAAAGAAAGAAGTGAAACTGTTGATGGAGTAATTGAGCTTGTTCCAATAGGGGCATTTCAATTGTCATAATTAGCTTATCAACTCTATTGTTGCCTGAGGCCAGCATTCCTAGTAATCTCGAGTGTGACTGAATATGAGGTATATACCAAGGGTGTGTTCTATTTTCTAATAGATTTTGAATTGCTCTCATTGTAATGGAAATGGGATCCCTGAGGCTCTTTAACTTGGCAATGGACAACAGCTTACATGCTTGGGTCACATAGCAAATATGAGAAAAAAAATATTTATGGGATTTAATTGACTTAGTTCTAATACCTTAAGAATTGATAAAAGTTCTAACTGCACTGAACCTGGGTTAGGTTGGGCATATGTTATTTTTTTGGCATTAGGCATAGTGATTATCAGGCCAAAATTTGTCTTATTGGCATCTGTAAGGGCTATTGCTGCTTGAGGAAGAGGGGTTCTAGAGGGGTTGAGCTCAAAGTCAGCTCAAGGATTGGAAGGGCTGACAAGTGTCTATCTTGTGGAAAAAGATTGTCCAAGGTACCTGTAAACCCTGTCATCATCTGATGAAAGGGGAGAGTATCTGCCCATAACATCTGAGTATTCTGGAGGGAGAAGGTGAAGGGTTCACAACACGCCCCCACGGTCGCATATACTAGGCGGACACTTCCGCCTAGCCAATTCCAGTCAGGATAGGCATTTCCGGGTCAGGACGTCTCTCGTAACCAGGATACCCGGCGGACCTGGACACCTCTGCCTAGCCAGTTCCAGGTCAAGATAGTCATTTCCGGGTCACGGTGTCTCGCGTAACCAGGATCCGTGACGTTTCATGGCCATGTAAGCACGCAACGTGACCATGTGATCTACGCACACGCGTAGAGTAGTGACATGACCTGGCCACGCCCCCAGCCGGTTTTAAAGCAGAGCGCCATGTTCCCGGTTCTCTCTCTCCTCTTCCTCTTCTCCACGAACGTGTCTCTCCCACAGGCCTGCACACTCTCTATCCCTTTATCTCTAATAAACTCTTATAAGCGGATTCTGTCGTGTTTCGTGACACTTCCTTGTAGGGTAAGAACACAACGCAGCTAAATAACTAACAGAAGGGGAGGACAATTTTATCTGGCTCATGACCCATTATTCTTCTAGCAATTGCTTGTGTCTTGATGCCTATTTCAAAGGCAATATCAAATTTTGAAGTGATTCAATGTAACTCAGAATGGGATAGGTGTATACAAATTAGGGGGCCTGATTGCCATAACGTCCCCAGGATGACATCCTTCATCCAGAGGATTAGAGCTGACAGAGGAGCATTGGGATCATGTCTCCCCAGAGAGGCATTATAGGCAAGTTCACCAGCCTTTTTTTTTTTTTTTTTTTTTAAGAAGATCCTTAGCTTCTTTTGTTAGTGCTATGGTCATGGAGGGGGCAGATTGTCCCTTGAGAAGGTAGGATAATTGTTTCATCTCCTCATCAGGAATCAGGAGAAATTGCTTGAGCCAATTGATAGTACCACAAAGTTCCTTAAAGTCTGTGAGGGAGGAGGACTCCCATATGTTTATAGAAGCATTAACAGGTTGAATTGTTTGGCTTACTTAATAACCTAAAAAGGTAAAGGGAGGTAGCCGTTGTATCTTTTCTGGGGTCACCTTAAGGTTGAAGGTCTCTGAGTCTTTTAAAAGTTGAGGCAGCAAGCCCTGAATTTTCTGCCTGTCTGAATGAGCCAGCAGGATATCATCCATATAATGGATCATCAGTATTTACTTGGGGGTTCTCTGAACATATAGCTGACAGATGATTGGACTGTTTTTCATGCCTGTGATAATACTTTCCAATGAAAACAGGAGGCAGGTAGCACAGCCATATCTGAATGGAATGGCAAAAGTTATAAAACCAGCACAGCTGCTTGACAAAGATCCAGCAGAGTTTAGCCACATGATGGCTGCCATGTCACCTTTGGTTTTCATCTCCACCTATTACATACTTGGGGTACTTTTAATATTTGTACAACCTGAGGATGTTGGGTTGATGGAAAATTTCTTATGGATCACTTATGCCTTCTCCCAGGAATGCTGCTTCTAAGCTTACCCAGGAAAGTCCTGAAAGTCCTGAACATATTATCCCCCCCACACACATACACTTTGAGGGAGATATCCTTATCTACTTGAAGGTCTTCCTTATGCCTTGGAAGTTGTGACACATAAAGAAGCCAGAGGTCTCTTCATGAGGCTATGAGACATTCTTAAAACATCTGTCCCTGTACTTACACTGGAACAAGATATTCAAAACAAAGTAAATTTAAAAAGGTCAACAAGATCTGGTGGGCTAGAGTAGTTGGCCACAGCTCAGATTACAAGCCTCTTCCCACTGTACACTCAGACAATTACATGACATACAACCCTGCCCCACATAGAGACATATTGATAAACAAAGTATGGAGTGGAAAGATGATAAAAGTATAAGTCAGGACCTCCCTCTCTTAAAAGTTAGAGCCACTATAACATTAAGGAACAACAGAATGCCAAATTCTATAAAGATATAAATGTGAACATTGATTGTATTATGCCAGGATTTGAATAATAACTGCATCAGTTTTAGCCTGCGGATTTTCCCTGAGCACTCTGACCACTAAGAGTTAGTAATACACTGCCTGAGACATGGCAAATTGCCCAGGGTGACTTGAACATTTTGTTTTGGTCTAATGTCCTTGAAGGAACCAAAACAACCAGCCCAAGCACAGGCTGTCATATGCCTCTATATTCTCAAAAATTGGGTTATGGGGCTAATGAGTAAGAATGATAACTCTGATTATTAATGATGTCAAAACTTGAAGGAAAATGATTGGAAATGATAACTCTGTTCTGTCATAGTTTATTAATGATGACTAAAAGATGAGCAAAAGGAAGTGAAACACATGTCCAAAAACAAAAATGATATAATCTATGTTTTGAAACATCATGAATGTATTCCTGCTAACTAAATTCTATATAAATAAAAAAACACTCTGGCTGCTAGTCAGTCAGGCTGCAAGATTCTCCTGACCACCATGGCCTGGCTCACTTCCTTCTCCCACCGACTCCTTACACCCTCTGCAGGACCCATCCACCACTGGGGAATGGCTCCCGGCAGGCAGGCCCTTGAACATTAGGTTTCCAGATAGTAAACACAAAGCATTCTCTGTCTCTTGGGACCAATGGTATGGAGAAAAACAACATTAATATCTACTATGAGGACAGGCCATCCTGGCAGAATAACACCTGAGTGCAGCAGTCCTACTTGGGGAAAGCCCATCTTTTCCAATTGTTCATTGATTTGTCTCAAATCCCGTAAAAGGCAGAATTTCCCAGATCTTTTCTTGATTACAAAAATGGGGGTATTGAATCTGCTGCAGGAATGTTCAATATGTCCTGTCAGCAGTTGTTGCTGGACTAACTCTCTCAATGCTGATAATTTAGGCTCTCTAAAGTCCACCCATATGGACTTTTCTGATATCCAGTTTAATGGTATGGGCTTTGGGATGTTTATATATGCATGGGGGGGCAGTGGCCATTAGAATTGGGGGTGAGGGCTAGAATCTCTTCCCAATTGGCCTGTTACATCATGTGTCACTATACCTTCATAAAAGGCTTTATCACCTGTAGTAAGCAATGCTCCCATCTCCTCCAATAGATCATGCCCCCAGGGTGTATGGGTGCATTGGCTATGATGGTAAGAATCAGCCTTGATTACCATCTAGGTCTTTCCAATGTACTGGGTGGCAGGTGGTTTGGGAAAGCTTATCTCTGCATAATTCAGTGATGATGGGGCCAGCCATGAGTTTCCAATGCAGGAAGGCATGGGCACAGTTGGTGGAAATGACATGGCATCTGCTCTAATGTCGACCAATTGCTTGATGGGTTTAATCCAGATAAATGGTCATCATGGGGGAATGGAGGAATATGGGAAGTGTCCAAAACACTCTGGGTTTGGAGTGACCCTTCTTTTACTTGCTGGGCTGAGGGGTATACCTCCTTGAGTTTAACCAGGAGCCAGGGCAGAGCTCCTTCAGTTACATGCCAAATGAAAACCCTTCTGGCACTCAGGGCATTTGGTCTTTGGCCTGGCCTTGGGACAGTTGCATCTAAGGTGATCCAGTTGGCTACAACCACAGCAAGTCGGGGCTGGGGGGTTAGAGGCAGGCAGTCCCTGGTCATTGCTTTTAGATGCCATCAGTACATTAAGGGATGCTGTAAGGGCCACAATTGGGCCTACCTGGGGGTCCAAATCATGGGTGGCAATGACCCATTTATGAATATCCTCATTTCAAAAGGAAGCCACTGAGTTGGGGATAGGGGTATTAAACCATTCCCATGTTAATTGCTTAATAAACATTTCCTGCATAGGGTTGGGATCTACCCTTTCATCCACTGCCTCATTGACGCCTGTAGCAGGAATCTTTTTTTTTTTTTTTTTTTTTTTTTTTTTGATTTTTCGAGACAGGGTTTCTCTGTGTAGCTTTGCGCCTTTCCTGGAACTCACTTGGTAGCCCAGGCTGGCCTCGAACTCACAGAGATCCGCCTGGCTCTGCCTCCCGAGTGCTGGGATTAAAGGCGTGCGCCACCACCGCCCGGCAGTGTAGCAGGAATCTTAAAGAGTCTTATTAATAAAATCAAACCTGAGCTAGGTATTGGGGTGAACACTGGAAAATCAGAGAGCCAGAACAAGCCACAGCTACCTCACCTTGCCGGATCCTCAGCTGGTCTTATCTCCTCAGACTGGAGGCCTCTGAGTCCTCATCCAGAATAGGTCTCAGCTGAATTGCTGCTCAAAAGCCTGAAACTTAACCAGCCAAATGCTTAACCAGCCAAATGCTTCTAGTTTCTGGTCCTCATGCCTTATATACCTTTCTGCTTTCTACCATCACTCCCTAGGATTAAAGGCTTGCTTCCTGGGATTAAAGGCATGAGTCACCATGCCTGACTGTTTCCAATGTGGCCTTGAACTTACAGAGATCCCAGATGGATTTCTGCTTCTGGAATGCTAGGATTAAAGGCGTATGCTATCACTGCCTGACTAGTGGCTTTTCTATTCTCTGACCCCAGATAAGTTTATTAAGGTACACAATATTTTGGGGAACACAATACCACCACATTTCCTCTCTTTTTGTCTAAAATTAAAGAAAGCTTATAACTAATACAAGAAAAACTATCCAATAAGTATATACAATATATACAGCCAAAAATTACATTAATGATGTCTAGTCCTTTAACATTTGACAGATTCAGATAAAAACTCCATTATATATATTAACAATGTCCAGTCCAGTAACATCTGATAAACTCAGACCAAAAAATTTTCATTACTTATCTTATTTAAAACAAGTAGTTCCTTTTTAAAAGTAGATTCCATAATCTCCCTTTTTATCTTATTATATCCATATTCTCTCCTTTTCCTTTTCATAATACATTCAGCAGTCTACCTTTTGTCATTTTTATATCTTCCCCTTTTTCTTCAGTGTAGATTCAATGATCTACCTATTTATCCTATTATTTCTTTATCTTTTTTCTCAGAGTAGATTCAATGATCTATCTCATATCTTAGTCTCTTTTTCTTTTTGCTTTCTAGGGGTGAAGATACCTTTAGGGAATCTTGAAAAGAAAATTTTTGGGTTAATTGTCAAGTTCTGTATCATTTGTCCAGTCTCTGCATAAAAGGAAAGTTCAGGGCTTGTTTCAAGTCCTTGTTCAAGTAGTCTGTCAGGCTGGATCATCTCAGCTAGCCATCTCAAAATTGTCCTAAGCAGTTTGTAGTCCAAAGAAGATCTTTCCGTGGTGTTAATCAGCTTAATGGCTTTACCATAGTTCTTTTGAAGATTTCAAAGTTGCTGTTAGTTGTGGTCATGGTTCCATGCAGACTTTTTTTTTTTGTGTGCCTCCTCTGTGGTTTGGAGCAATCACAGTCTGATAAATGTCTGTCTCTCGGAACCATGAACATTCTCCCATTCTTCCCTAGAACAGAAAATCTTCAAATCTTCACAAAAATTTCTCCTTACCATTTGTCTTGCCAAACTTTTCCAGATTGACCTTTGCTGATGCTTTCTTGTAACACAATGGTCCTGGCAATTTTTCTCTGAATCAGCAGCAGTAAACCCTTTGTCCCAGGGAACAGCATCACCACAGTCACCAACACGATGAGAAGGAGCTGGCAACGTGGAGCAGTAGCCACTGCTTCCATGGTCCCATCACTGTTTGTGGCTCAGTCTGGGCCAAAGCTTCTCCCAAGCCTCCTAGGCTGGCCTCAAACTTGGGATCTTCCTGCCTCTGTCTCCTTCAGCAAATCCTACCAGCGTGCGCCACCACAACCGGCTGAGTGTAGCTTGGGCCTGAGCTGGGGCTCACAAGGCCACAGGCAAACAGCTTTTTCATGAGTTCATAACACGAACGTTGGGCGCCTCATTGACCCCAGCAAGGAAGTCAGTAAATAATTCTCCCAGCTGCTGAATGAAGTTACAAAATTATGCAGCCGAGTCACAAAGAGAAACCCTGAAGGCTAGTTCTGAGACTTGCTGGAAGTAGTTGTGCTATCCAATTTGTGCTTGGGTGACAGGGTTGTCATACAGTCCCCAACCCGTGAGCATCTCAAGAGAGATAGCAATGCTGTGTTGGATATTGAGGTGTGCTTGTGCCTCAGGCTGGTCATCATAGGCAGTACACCAGTTGAGAAAAACTGAGGGCTCCAATACAGCCTTCATCGGGTGATGCCAATCATAGTAAGTTTGGAGATGCATGACTCATTGCTGCAAGACTTGTTCAAAATATGGTGAATCAGGGCCTGACCCATTAGCGGCTTTACAAATCAAGGACAGATCCATAAGAGGGGTAGGCACCCAGGACTGATTGGCCACATTAGGTCCCACACTGATCGGGAGGGTGATGTTTAACTTTTGGGAGTTCAACAAGAGGCTCAGGTACAGGGGCAGAATTAGCTGTAATAGGAGAGGTTGAGGGACAAGCTTTAATTACTGAGTGGGGGTTGCCTTAAGGGAATCACAGTGAGGCTCTTCAAGGCATAAAGATGAAGGGAGGTCCACCCAAGGGTAGGAGGTGAGGCAGGAGAGGGCTTACAGGGGGGGGGTGTGCTTTTTTGGTGGGGTATCCTCATCCTCTGTATCTGGCTCTACATATGGAGACAGGGAATCAAGCAAGAGGGAATTCATTTTTTGTGTTTTACAATGGTCATTGAAAGCCTTGAGAACATCCTTAGTGGTACTTGATTTTATGCAGGCAATAATGCCCAATAGGATGGGGATAAAAGTCACCTGAGGAGACTTTATTTCCTGAACCTCCCTTTTCCTGGTCAAGAAAAAGACCCAAATCCACATGGAGGGATCCCAAATGTTCTCAGGAGAGATCTAGGGTGCAATAGTAGAGGCTTCGGCCCCCAAAACTGAACAGGTGTGAGAGTTTGATGTGAATATCTCTGGTCAGCAAAAAGGACCTTAAGGGCCAGTATCTGGGGCTCCTTAGTGGAAGAGAAGTTACCCATGATCTGCAGAAGGAACAGGGGGAAGACAAACAGACAATGAGAAGCCAAACTACAGAGAACTGATGTCCCGCTAGAGAACGTTCCCATTCCAAATGAAGAGAGCAGGGGATTCCAACAAGTGAGCAACCAGAAGCCTCACCATGAGTTTAAGAGACCAGCCACCACCCTAGTGGTTTTTAAGTGGTGACATAACTGGTTTGGAGAATAACGGGGGGGGGGGGGCGGGGGAGCCGGAGAGAGAGAGAGACACTAAAGGCCTTCATCCATGCCCCATAGAACTGTTGGGTCTCTCCCAGAGGACAGAGAGCCCTGCAGTCGATCCCAGAGAGCAGCCCCAGGAAAGAGAAAAAGGCTTGTGTGTGGAGCCCCAAGTGTAGGTGCGTGATGGGGGACTTCCATGGTTCATTAGTCCATGGCCATATGCCCACACTGTGTTACCAGAGAGAAAAGACCAGTGTGTGTGTGTTGAGGGGGGGGTCAGTTCTTGATTCTGTTTCCTGGGTAGCCAACCCTCATGTGGAAATGCTGGGCAAATCAAAAGTGAACAGAATGTGCTCTACAGACAAAACAAATGGGGGTGGGAGGAAGAAAAAAAATGAGAGAGATAGAAAGACCCCAATACTCACCAATTGGGGGGGGCAAAACAGAGAGCATGAAATGGGATCAACTCACCAAGATCAGCCTAAGAGGATGGAGTCACAACACTAAGTCAAAAGAAGGGCCAGGACAACACAAATGGCAGCAACACAGGAGAAAAAGAAGACAAGATAAAAAATTACAAAGAACCCAAAGGCCGAGGACCCAGACAAGGCCCATCCACACTGGGTGCCAAAAATGTTGCTGTCTACTCAGTGTGGCCCTTATGTCCTGGGGGCGGTGGGTGAGGAGATGTGGAGGCAACGACACAGACTCGGGGAAAATGCTGTCTAGGGCAGGGTCAGCTTCCTCGAAGCTGGTTGGCCTTCCTGTGCCTGTTTGCTGAGTTAGTGCTTTCTAGTAGGCTCTGGGGTCTTCTCAGTCAATGATGGCCACAAAGCAATTTTTAGGTTCCCTCTGTGGAAACATCTTGTCATCTCAGGGGCGCACACAGTGCATGTCCTGGCTTATCTGCGACATGCAGCAGTTTTGCCTGCCCCACCTGGGTTCTATAAGAAGGTGGGCTGAGCAAGCTATGGGAAGCAAACCAGTAAGCAGATACCCTCCTCTGGGATCTTGGCCTATTTGAGTTCCTGTCCTGACTTACTTCAGTGATGAACAGCAATGCTGAAGTGTAAGCCAAACAAACCCCTTCCTCCCCAACTTGCTTTTTGGTCAGGGTGTTTCATCACAGCAACAGAAACCCTAATATAGAGTGCTTTGAACTAGTAACTCTAAAGGACTCAGAAGTGATCTGCAGAGAGTCCCCTTTCACTAGAGGGCAGAGAAGTCAGAAATAAATGGGAATCAGTCACATGCCTTGTCTGAAATGCTCCTACCAAGCATCTAGTGAGGTAAATGCAGAAGGAAATGCATAATGGAGGACTGGCTGACCTGGGGTCACATGACTAAAAGGATGTAGGGACTTGGACAAGATACCAGGGTTATCTGATTTTAAGCCTGGGAAATGTTCTCCTATTCAGTGCAGCTGTCGGTCAGTAATCATGATTTTCATCATAAGTAACAACACCCGGGGTAGATTGTGACTGCAGGGTAGTCTAAGCTGTGGAGGGATGGAGACTGCTCCACAGAGAAAATGGAAAGCAGGTAGAGAGGCATGCTATTCACAGTCAGTAGGAGATTCTCTGTGCCTGAGCGTCTTCATTTTAGCAAAGTATCCACCTGAGAAATGGCTGGTGTCTTCCACATGCCTCTCATCCTTACACAACCAGTGCCTTTGGTCCCTTTTGTGGTTATGAATTCCTTTTCCTGGGAGAAGCTTCAGTGTTCTTCTCCACTCATTTAGTTTCCAAGCGCTGTTTGATGGAACTCCAAGGTGTCTTTCCATTCTGTGCCTTCCTGACTATAATCACGTCATTACATTCTGAACCATCGTTGTATATCAAGCTGAGTCTGTGACAGCCTCTTCCCAGCTTCTCTAAGCTTGTCTCCACTGCTGATGATTATATTTCTAAATTACAGTTATGTTTTATACCAGTTTCTTTAAAAAAAAAAAAAATCACTCCCTGAAAGTCAAGTGTAGCTCTAAAACAGCAGTGAACACCCTTCATACACAGAGATGGAAGAGGATTTTTTCTTTAACCTCTTTTGTAGTATTCAAGAAATCTCCCGGACAACCATTTACTGAATATTTAATTCTTCACCTTTTTTGAAAGAACATTTTATTTATTTGTTATTTCTATGTGTCTGGATGTTTTTCCTTCATATATGTCTATGCACCAGATGTTAGATCCCCTGGGACTGGAGTTACAGACAGTCGTGAGCTGCCATGTGGGTGTTGTAAATTGAACCTGGGTCCTCTGGAAGAGCAGCCCCTGCTCTCAATTGCTGGGTCACCTCTCCAGCCCCATTAATCTATTTTGGATAGCTGTTTCTCTGTGATTCATTTCTTCCTTTCCCTTACAATGCCTTCCCCGATTTTATGCACCTGGAAAACCTTTACATCTCACTCAGTCTCAAGCACAAATGTCTGTCTTCTCACCTAACCCTGTCCATTTTCCATAGCCAGTTAAAACAATAACAATTCCCAACTGTGTGTCAACACAGGATTGAAGACCCATCTCTCCTCAGCGTCTGCCCCACATCACTTCACTCTGCTTCATTCTGTTGTCTAAATTCCTACTGCACAGTGCCTGAATCTAAATAATTGATATTGGTTTATAAGTGTCATCAGACATGTTCTGTTTATAATCCCTATCACATCAGAGATAATAAACAGTTGCTGTTTAATTGATAAGAATAAATGAATGTTTCGATTTTTATAGAAGCACATAATTTATCATAAGAAAGCAAACATCAAATAGCCTTAGTGAGAAGGTCTTATGAAATTACACGAGGTTTAAAGGCAAAGCAGGCAAACGTGTTATACAATGTGACAGGATCATATCGTCTGACTATAATTTTTACAATAATTTACTTTTAATTGTGTGCGTGCGTGCGTGCCTGTGTGTGTGCGTGCGTGTGTGTGTGTGTGTGTGTGTGTGTGTGTGTGTGTGTGTGTGTGTATCAGTACAGGAGTTGGCAGAGGGCAGAAGACAGCATTTGAAGCCCTGAGCTGAGGCTGTATTACAGGCAGTTGTGAAATGCCTGATATGTGTGCTGGAAACCAAATTCATACCTTCTGTGAGAGCAGCAAATGTTCTTAACCACAGAGCTATGGCTCCAGTCCTTTGTCTTACTTCATGTACTAAGATTTAACTCTTTGAAAGCATCTCCTTCCCAAATTCTAGACTTTTCCTTACTGAGCCTTTAGTGTAAATGATGAGTATGTGGATGGCAGTTTGAATGTTGAATAAAATAGATATATAGTGTGTTATTATGATTCTGTTCAGTGTAACTCAGGAGAAGAAATGTCCCTGGCTTTGGGATGAGATGGATTCCACTGTGATTCTTATAAAATCATTATGGATCAGTCACACACCTACTCAGAAGAGCCAATTCTGTGAGTTCTTTTCTTGAATTTCCTGTTCAATGACATCATACTTGCATCTCTATTTTGGATACAGCAGCAATACTTAGAAATCAGAAAACGTTTCTGATCAATATCTCTTTTCTATATTTTTCCTTCAGACTGCAGGCTTTCCTGCAGAGTATTGTGTAGGCACGATCCCTACCTAGCAATATGGGAACTGATAACACCTTATCTTAGGAAACCTTCCTATTTCTCTGAGCAGACAGATCTACTTTCCATTAAATTTGAGCGTCACGTCCCTGCTACTAACACAATTCTTTCATGGCAGTTAATGTTATTAAATTAAGTTTTATTATTTGATTAGTTGCAACTTTAGGTGCTTAGTTCATATCTAATCACCCTTCTATTTTTACCCAAACTTGGAATGTGACCTTGGAGAATTAAATATTGAATATTTAATTCTCAATTAAATCAGTCATTATCCTGGCAAGGGATCTTCACAAACTGGACCATTGTTACACTTGGCTATATTAACTTTTGTTAGTATTGTCACAAGCACAAACCAGATTGCTCCAGGCACTTCAGGTTAGTTTCAATAATCAGTACATTAATGTTTGATTATATAGAGTTAGTGATTGCTAAATATGTCCTTAGTAGCTCATGTCTAACACAAAATAATTGGTTTGCTTCCCCCCGTAGTATTTAAAGAGTTTAACCAGATCTGAATGCTGGTTGCACACATTGAGCATTTCCTTCATATCTAGTTACCAAAGAAGAAGTACCACTGTCTGTTTAATTTCTTCATAGTGTGGAACTCATGTTTAACAATATTTTAGGGAACTGTACATTGCAATGGATACATAGAATAATCCCTGGTAGAAGTGTTAATCAAAAAGGAACAATTAGCAAACTTCTGAGATTGTATACAATTCTGCATTTCAATTTTTTTTTCAAATTCAAAACAAAATTATGTACATACCTTTGAGGAACTTCTGAGCTAGTGTCTAGGAATCACATTTTTTCATTTCCATTTGATGAAATGACTACTCACCAAAACCAAAAGACTCTGTAAAATAGGGTTCTGCTTCGGCCGCTCTGAACTTCACTTCTACTATGCCAGGAAGTTTTAGATGGTAGAATGATGGTGGGCAAACGTGAATGGTAAATGGTGGTGTTTTCTGTAAACACTACTGACTGAAAATAAAACAAAGTCTGAAAATCTACCAGGCCCTGGGTGGGAACCCTACAAAATATGACTGGGTTGATATTGAACAGTGTTTTAGCTATTTTTTTGTTACAGTGATAAACACCATGACCAATAGCAACTGGTAAGGAACAGCTTTATTAGAACTTACAGGATACTTTCCATCACGAAGGGAAAGCAGGGGAGAAACTCAAGTAGGAACATGGAAGCAGGAACTGATGCAAGGGACATGTAGTAGTTATGCTCAATGGCCTTCTCCCTGACTGCCTGATCAGCCTGCTTTTACATACACCCAAGACCACCTTCCCAAGGGTGGTACTACCCACAGTGGGCTGGGCTCTCTCACATTAATCATTAAACAAAAAATATCAGACTGACTGGAAAATCTGAAAGAGGCATTTTCTTAATTCTAATTCCCTCTTCCTAAATGACTCTAGCTTGTATCAAGTTGACATAAAACTAAAGAGCACAAATAGTATATGAATTTTTGAAAACCCTTCTCTGGTCTATTAAAAAATGTAAGAGTTATAAATAATAAAACTGTATATTCCTCAGGTCTGGTCTAAGCACACCCAAGTCACTTATAGGCTGTATGTTCTAAAGTCACAAATGATCATGACCAGAGTCTTTCTCATGACTATAATAGAAAAAAATTACAAGTGCTTTAAGTAATTTACTTTATTAGGGTCCAGGTCTGGGTCCATGACCCTACCATAGCCAGGGGCCTATGTTGATGATCACAGCACCTGTTGCCATTGGAGATCATGTGGAAGCCCAGGATCCTGGGGCTGTGTTGGGGCTCAAGGACTACCCTGCAGTGGGAGGTGAGGCCAATCTGAGTGCACTGCTACCTGGGGGCATGGTAACATCAGGGCTGGACTGCTTCTGTGAACCACGTCTGGGTCTGTGGTCGTACCACAGCTAGATGTGTGATGATGTCCATGACCCGTGCTGCCACCAAGGGCCACACGGATGCCTGGGTTCTGGGTCACCACCTGTGTCCATGGGGGCAACCAAGCGATGTGCTGTGGCTGGGGCTGTGGTGATCTGGCTGGCCTGCAGTGCCACCAGTGACCATGGTGTTAGCAGGCCTGAGCTGCTGCCAGGGGCCACGTCTGGCTCCGTGGCCATACTATAGTCAGGGTCTGCATCTAT